>NW_012115121.1:2085153-2184461 GCF_000951035.1 Colobus angolensis palliatus
GAGAGAAAGAGCGAGGCGCCACACTTTTAAATGGGCAGATCTCCTGAGAAGTCAATCACTATTGTGAGAACAACACTAAGGGGATGGTGCTAAATCATTCATGAGAAATCCGCTTCCATGATCCCATCACCTTCTACCAGGCCCCACATCCAATACTGGGGATTACAGTTCAACATGAGATTTGTACAGGGACACAGATCCAAACTATGTCACACAGCTACTTCCATCAGCATATATATAGTACCCATTTCTACTCAGTTGTGGCTTGTAAATCAGTCCGAAAGCTGGAACCTTACATGTAAGATTGCTGTTTACCTCAACCTCCTTTGTTTCACTTTTGCTTTTTAGTCACCTTAATCAGGAGGATTTGTAAAACACATTTTCTATTGTCCCTACTTTGGTCTAATATTTAAGGATTAAAGTATAATAGAACTGTTAGTTGTGGATGCTAAATTAGACTAGGACTCTCTGCCCTGTAGGAAAATGACATTATTTGTATTTCCTTGCTAAACGCTGGAAAATAACCGCATTATTGGGGAGAACTTCCTCCAAAAGAATCATGAACAATCTGCTTGCATGAACAACTCATACAAGAAAGATCTAATTTTTAAATTCTAAACATTCTTTTTATATTTCATGACAATTTGTGATAATGCAAACTTAATCATGTTACTCTCATGCAAGGATACACACACACACCACCACCACCATCACCATTTCCCCTATTTCCACCTTGCTTAAATTCTTCATTGGCTTCTTATTGCATTTCAGATGTAACAAAAAATGTGCAGCAGGGCAAGCTTTACTCTGACTCCTGTTCTGGCTTTACCTTCGCCCAAACTTCACCTTGTGTTCTGGGCTCAGCCATTGGGTCTTATAACTTCAACAACTCTAACTTGCTCTGCTACCTCCTGCTGCAGGGCCTTTGTATGTCTCTAATTTCAGAGCTCTTCCTCCCAGCCCACTTCCTACCCCCATTACTTTGGATAATTAGCTCTTACTCACCTTTGGAGCTAAGATCACTTCCCAGTGAGTTTTTCCCTGAAGCCCCTGGTCACTGCCAGCCACAATCAGACTGAATCATGTCCTTCTGCATTCACCTGTCTCGTTTTGGAAAAGCACAGACATTCCTGCCATTATCTAATCAACATTTTTTTCCTGATCCACTAGACCTTAAGCTTCACAAAAGCAAGTATGAAACATAATGCTCTTGTTTACCACTGTAGCCTTCAGTGTAACACCAGGCCCCCAAAATTCTTGGATGAATTAGTGAACACACTTTTTGTCACCATCAAGCTTTGAGACAACAGAGTTGTAAGGACTCAGAAGGAAACATGGTGTGCAATCTAAAAGGTATCTGGAGAGACTAGAATGAAGTGGCCATTCACAAAGACAGGAGTGGAGGAAGATAACTCAGGAAGGAAGAAACCTTGTTTTACTTCACACAGATTTGCAAAGAAAAAAAGAAATCTACAACGTCAATTTTTGATATAGCTTTCATGGTAGCAAAGGTGAAAATTGAAATGTTCACACACTTTGATTCTGCATTTTCACATATAAATTCTAAAATACGTACGAGAATGTTCTTTGGGAGTCTCTGCATGTGGAGTGCAACTGGAACTTCAAAGTGCTCCAAATGTCCTTCAAGAGGCAAATAAATAATGGTATACTCATGCAAGGGTATATCATTCAGCCATCAGCAGTGAACAATGCTTTTGGCCAAGGTCTGAAATTGTAGAGATGTTTCATCTTTTGTGTTTTGTATACCTACGTGGTTTGTGTTTTCTCTAATTTTATATTGCTTTTAAATTCTAAATCTCAGTAACAATTAAGAAGAATCACCATGACTAAACCATTTCATTTTATAATGGTAACAAAGTGACTCAGAGACATGTTTACTTGAAAAAGGTCAAAGGTCACAGAGCAGAAAGAGGAAGTCTGCTGTCAGACTCTTAGTCCAGTGCTCTTTTTCTTGATGTATTTTCTTGATGTCAACTGTATTTAGAATAAAATGCATACAAAATGCTGAGACAGTAATTTTGAAAGAAATTGAACAATTACTATGATGAACTGAAAATGCAGATGCTGTTCTAGACTTAGGAAATTGAGTTCTCATGTATTTATGCTGAAGAGGTTTTGATTTGCTTGAAAATAAAGCAAAACAAAAATCAGGCTTTTCTAATGTACCACTAATGAAGCATCCTTGTGACAATTCTTGAATTTTGCTGCAATAAAAATCATAGAAACCAGGAACATCTATCACAAGAAGTAAAATACAAATATACAAATATAAATACAGTTCAGTAAATATAAATATGGAGAAGTTCCTTGTCCCTGGGTGGGCTGGAATGAAGTTCACTGACATCAAAGATAATTACTAAAACGAATTCAAACATCAATTAATATTCAAAACAATGACATTCATGTTTCAGCTACTTTCAGTTGCTAATAAAGGAAATTAAAAGGCTTATAATATGAAAAGGATATTAATAGCTTAATGAAGATTGACCTAGAAAGCAGATTTTTATTTTAACCCAGGAAAGAATTATAGATAATGAACTGCTTTTAATGATTTATTTTAGGAAAACTGATACACTGGGAGATTTTGCAATACGTTCTAATCATAATTCACAAAAGAACTGCAATAGATGCTAACAGAAATCGAAATGAATACGTCTTTTGCTCTAAATACAAAACTAAGTAAAATTTAAGGAATCTCGGCAACTCAAAACAACACAGTCTATATTTTCCTATCTTACTTCATCATCAGTATCCATCGTTCTGCATCCTCTCCTTTTTCTGAAGATTTTTATAGACCAATCTATACCCCTACAACTTCATTTGAACGTAATTATATGTAGAGAACCTAAAAGCCCCAATTCAGTAAAATTTGTAAATGCTCATCACTGGCATTTTTCTCATAGTAGCCAACAAACTCTTCCATGTAAATGATCTAAAATGGTGTTATGCAAATAGAGATAGAAGCATACATAAAGATTTTTCAAGAGAAACATGGGCTTGGAGAGTTTTAAGTGAATGAAATTCCAGGAGGTTTTCAACTTTCCCAAGTCTGATAAGCCTGAGATGTCTGTGGGACTGCTGGCTACTCCTGCTCCTTTCTTATCCACCCTAAACTGGTGTCCTTCTCGTCCCTTAAAAAATAAACCCAAGTCTCTCATCCAGCCACAGTCTTGCTAAGGGGCATAATCTCAGGAAGTAGAATCCTCCGGGGCATCAAATGAAGGGATGTAATAAGTTTCTTCCTTCCAAGGCACCATAAGCATATAAAGGTGCTTTGGTCTTCCCTGCATCATACACATGCTCAGAGTTCAGACAGAGCTAAAAGTTTTCATTGAACAATCTTGCCTCTTTATCCCCTGCTATTGAGAATGCATGCATCCATCCTGAGGGATAGTCCCATGAGGACCAATGGGAATGAGCTGGAAGACACCTTGACAGCAGCAGAGCGTCACGCCACCAAGCCTTGTGCCTCTTCTATCTCAATTCAGAATTCAGAAATGAAATGAAGATCACTGCAGTACATATTAACATGTTCATTTGAACTGAGAAATGAAATCAGACTTTTTCTGACATTGAGGGCTGAGTTCTCCAATTAGATTGTATGTAAATAACATTTCCTATGAATTGAATGAATTAAAACTACAGCTCTAAGGATTGAATACACATAAATTTCAGATAAAAGCTTTCCTCAAAAAAATTACGTGAGCAAAAGTATACTGAAATTACCAATATTCTGAACCTTTCTAAGTTTTACATGATTCAACTATGTGAAAAACTAACTTATATAGAGAATGATCCTTTGATCCCCTGTCCCAAATTGAGAAAGTAAAAGACCGCAATACTGGTAAATAAATCTTTCTACAAGTCACGTTGTTTCCAGTTTCTCAGATTTAACGAATTTGAAGGTAAGCTTACTTCAGTTGTCCATCAATAGGTTAATAAAATGGCTTTTGGTGACAGAGCACTGATAATGTTTTTTGGCATATAACTTAGGAGTTCAAAGATTTGAGAGGCATGATTATAAAACATACTTCCATTACCATCCATTTATTTATGTGAGCATTCTTTTCAGCATGGACATTTATAAAAAAGAAAAAGAAATACTATTGATATTAACACTTATTTCATTTTAGTAATAATAATTTTCACCCCAGGTACATGAATTAATTTTTTTAAAAGATGGTCTCATCTATCTTATTAAGAGATATATTTCCAATAAAGTTATACTTTTCACATTAAAAGTATTTATAAAGTTGGGCTCAGTGGCTCAGACCAGGAGTGAGAGACCAGCCTGGACAACATAATAATACCTCATCTCTAGAAAATACTTAAAAATTAGCCAGGTGTAGTGCCACAAGCCTGTGGCCTTAGCTACTTGGAAAACGAAGGCGGAAGGATCACTTGTGCCCAGGAGCTCAACGTTATAGAGAGCTATGATCGCTCCACTGCACTCCAGCATGGGTGGCAGAGAGTAAAATTGAAGTGGCTAAAGTGTATAAAAGCATTTAAATAGGAACAGGGCTGGGATGAACACTTGTGCACGTTATACATGATGATTTTCTATGTCAGTATGTTTGCCTCTACTTAGAATAAAACGTTCTATATAGTAACATACCAAACTGATCACAAAGATGACCACTGGGTGGATCAGGGAATGAAGAGAGAAACTCCTTTTTGTTTCACATACTTGTATAGTATTTAGTTCTTCTTTCCCAACAGAAATTATGATGCCGGAATTGAAAATCATCAAATACTTTCAACAAGCAAGTACTACTTTTATAATCAAAAAAAATAAAAAAAAATAAGTTTAAGGAAATAAAGTTTTTTAAAACAATATAACACATCACAATGAAATTACCATAAGATTACACACTTCTTTTCCTTTCCTAAATTACATTTTACATATACCAATTGTTTGAAGACAATAACAAACTCCTCTGAGAACAAAGTCTACATTTGCTAAGAAAAGCTCTTTCCCACTTTCACTCATCGGAAAGTCATTTGGTTACTGAACTGAAAAACTGCAAACTGGCTTGTTCTTGTAAACTGTTCATTTTTTTTTCTACAACTGTTGACAAACCCCAAGGTTAAACACATTGTGTAACCTCAATACTTACTTACTTAGAAAAAAAAAAAAACACACAGTTTTTTTTCTTCTGCCCTCAAGTTTAATTAAAATAGCAGCCAGAGTTCCTGTGGTCAGGACAGCCACCCCTTGAAGACCATCTGTACAATCTGTAGAACCAGTTTTTCTTTAATGTTATCTCTACCACTATTAATCATCCTCTTCAAAGTTAACTGCCTGCAAAGCATTTTTAGTAACAAACACATTAATACCATCTTAACTATCTGATTATAATCTTTACTTTTAAGAGAGCCAAGACAAAAACTTAGAAAAATTTTAGTATCATTCAGAACAAAAATTTCTTCCATTTTCTATTTTACTTAACTAATTGATCAGTGGCTTTGGTTGGAAAAATTTAGATTCATAAATAAAATATTTTGCACACTCTTTTATCTGAAAGTATTCTCATTTTTATTAAATTATATTCAATAATCTCATGAAATGTGAAAAACATCACTTTCATCCTCATCTATAATTTGACTTGCCAATTTTCTTATGTTTGTGTATGTGCATCAAAAAGCATATACAAACTCCTTCAGGCAGGGACCGGACTTTTATATTCCAAGAGCACTCCACATGACATCTAGGAAATAGATGCATGATACTAAACATAGCTCTACATTTTATTAAGACATCTGTGTGTTTAGTGAGATAATAAACACTTTAATTAATTTGAAAAAAAAACTACTCCATAAACAAGAGACAGGGTAATATTTGCTTCCCAGCAGCAATAAACTAGTGGTGGAATGAACCAAGCATGTCTACGGTTTATTGATGTATGGAAAAATGACCACCTCCTCCCTTCCCCTTCTATCACCAGCCCTTCTCAAAGGTTGTGTCCATTATCTCCTTTTAAAAGCAGCCAGCTTTTCAGAGTTTCTAATTTTAGCTTAACTGTAGAGTAAAAAGAAATAAGCTAAAGAATCATTCTATCCAGTTACATGGTTTTGCCTTCTTGTCCCACAGCCCAAGAATTTCTTAAAGTCTATGGAACAATTCACTGGGGCCCCAGAATAGGACCTACAATGCCTCCGAAAAAAAAGAGAAAAAGAAAAAATCAAAACAGTTATCCACAGTGTGGTTCAAATATCCGTCTAGTCTTTGGGATCCTGACAAAAGGAAACAAATCTCCAGATGTCCTAAAAATGCCTTTCAGTGCACTAAGCCCCCAGCAAAATGCCAATTCCCGCCTCAACCTCTTCCTTCCCCCAGCATGCAGATACCCCTATGAACATGGAAGACTAAGACTCTAGGTTAGCACCTGAAAATATTTATGTACAATTTAAAAGCTGCAGGAGGAGAAAGGAGGCAGTTATTGAAACAAGAACTTAGCCAGGCAGGTGGCTCATGCCTGTAACCTGAGTGCTTTGGGTGACCCAGATGGGATGATCACTTGAGCCCCAGAAATTTGAGATCAGCCTGGACAACGGAGTGAGATCTTGTCTCTACTAAATATCAAAAAATTAGTTGGGCGTTGTGGTGCATGACTCTAGCTTCAGCTACTCAGGAGTCTGAGGTGGGAGAATTCCTTGAACCCAAGAGTTTGAGGCTGCAGCGACCTATGATCTTGTCACTTCACACCAGCCTGGGTGACAGACCAAGATCTGGTGTCTTAAAAAAAATTAAAAAGCAAACTAATATTATAGAGGAACAAAATGGGACAATGGAAAAGAAAATACCACCTCTGGGAGGCACTATATGAGTGACTAAGGCACTCACCAGCATCCCTTCAGACTTTCCACAAGTGTTTGGTAAGTACCCACCCAGGTCCAGCACTGTACTGGACATTAGGTGAAGCTTATCTTCATAGTGATGCAACGCTTCTTGAAGGGCGTAAGATTTATGACAGCACTTTTCGTTTCTGTTTAAGAAGGACAGAGCCAGGAGATGCTCTGCATTGTTCCATATAATACAAACTAGACTTTAAAATACGTGGCAGTTCATTGCAAATCATTCACTGTATTTATCAGAGCTAACTTAAAAGTAATCTTGCACTTTCTTCCCTGTAGGATGTTACTTTCAATATAATTAGAGCTTTTCATGGCAGAATTTTTTTTTGTTTTCTGCACTTTTAACATTTTATAAATATCATTATAACAGCAGAAAAGAATTTTAAAGGAAAAATAACTCATCCTTAATATCAACACTATAATGCAACATCTGGCTTCATTTCTGAACATCCTCTTCCAGTCTTTTGTCTATAAACTAACATATTTTACATATTTATATCAGAGTGAAGGCACAATTTTTATTCTCCTTGTATTTTTACCTATTTTTACACCTAAATATTTCCATATTGTTGCATTTTAAAAATTTCTCATGGTACTTCAATAATTCCTGTTGCTGAAATACCGTGATTTATGTACTTACTTTTTGAAACTTTTTATCATTTGATTCATGTCTAATTGTTTTAGTCCTGAAAATACTATAACGACAATCATTTTTTTTTTCTGCTGACTTTGTTGTCCTTTATAATGACTACCTTTGTGCATATTTTCTTTTTTTGAAATATTTTCTTGGGATACATTTACATGATTCAGCATAGCAATTCAGGCAATTCTTAATATTTACCATTCTTAGGTATAAAACTAATGAAAAACTCAGTGTGTTAGTTAAAATATAGTAATGATTTATTTTATGCTTCATATTAGTTGTGGCAGAAGCAAATCTAGATGCAGGTCCAAAAATGAATTTTATTAAATTTATCAAATTATTATATGAAAGACTAATAATTCCCAAGTCAGAGTGAGGACATATTTCCTTCAAAAGGGTAGCAATGATGACAATGCCTTCATACTCCTTTATGAGGTTACCCATCCTTCCTATCTCATTTTATTGAATCCCGCAGCTCTGAAACTAAGCAAATTTAACTGAGGGGCACTATACAAGACTTCTACATCTTATGTTCACAATATATAAATGATCAAAATATCAAGAAGGTGGGAAAAGGATGAGAAATGCTGGAAAATGGGAGAAGGATGAGAAACGCTGAAAGAATGTTTACCTTAAAAACAAATCCACTGTGCTAACATCTACACAAGTCATAGGTCAGGAAAAGAGCACACACAAATGTGTTATTTTCTCATTCTCTTCTTTGAGCAAAGGTCAAAACTGGGTTTGCAATGAAGCTTACTGTAGGAGTATGTTCGTTGATTCTTGAACTTGTTTAACCTTATTTCTATCAAACAGTTGAATTTATGAAACCATGCGATTACATAACAAAGTTTTTATTGGAAAAAACAAACTATAATTTATTCATACACTGAGGATGATCTATCTTATATATTAATTTATTTTTTCCATTTTTATCATGGATAATTTTGAATATACACAAAAGTAAACTTAATAGTATAATGCACACTCAAAGCCATAAACCAGTCTCAAAAACCATTCATTCATGGCCATCCTATCCAACCCCATCCCCTTTTCCCGTTCCCCTATTCTATTTTAATCCAGTCCCAGGTATCACATAATTATACCTGTAAATAATTCAGCATGTATGTCTAATGGTGTAGTTTCCTTCTTTTGCAAATAACTTAAATACCTAAAGCAAATTAACAGTAATTCCTAAATATCATCAAATACTCAATATTCAAATTATCTCACAAGTGCCATAATTTTAAAAATCCCAATCTAAATGAAAGCTATACATTGGAATTGTTTAAGATGAGCTGTACGTATTCTAAACTATCGTTTTTGCTTTTGTCTTATTTTTTTCTTGGAATTTATTTGTTGACTAAACCAGATTGATTGTCCTGAAGATTTTCCTACTTCCTATAGTACACTATGTACCAATTTCATCCTTCATCATTTAATCACACATTTATCTTCTCAGTGTTTTCAATAAATCAGTAGCTGCATGTAGAAGCTTGAAGAATTTCAGGTTTGATATTTGTTTTGGTATAAGATTTCACAGAATATGTATCAAGAAGACTTTTAATTAATAAAATATATGCATGCTAATAAAGTTAGAAGCCAGAGAAGAACCAGATAAGAAAAGTAGATAAGAAAAAACTTATTTTGTTCTGTTTCAACATGTGTAAGAATATTAATCACCTTTTCAAGAGTCCTGTTATATTTTATAACATTAAATTAACTATTTTAAATAATGTTTTTTCACTCTGTCTTTTCCGATTATTATGCTAAATGGATTTTAGCATAAAGAATTTAAGGCAACTTCAAGATGGATATTCAGTTTAAATTCAAAACATATTTCTAGGATAATAACTTATCACAGATGGCAAAAGCAGAATAAGATTAACTGAATTCAATGTCAGAAAGTAGAAGCAACCAGTATTGTCAAATAAGTGGCAAGGAAAAAAAATGATGAAAGGGAACCCTATTATTTAAGACAGAAAATCATAGGTGTGACACATAGGATATGATTTATAAATATTTGCTGAATGACTAATGACAACAGACTCAGAATGAATGGACTATCCCAGTGCATTAGGCTGTTCTTGCATTTCTATAAAGAAATACCTGAGACTGGGTATTTTGTAAAGAAAAGAGGCTTAATTGGCTCACAGTTCTGCAGGTCGTATCCAAAGCATGTGCCAGCATCTGCTTGGCTTCTGGGGAAGCCTCAGGGAGCTTTCAATCATGGTGGAAAGCAAAAGGGGAAGCCAGCATCTCACACGGTGGGAGCAAGATTGGATGGAAGGAGGTGCCACAAAGACAACATCTAGCCATGAGGGATCCACCCTCATGATCCAAACACCTTCCACCAGGCGCCACCTCCAGCATTAGGGATTACAAGTCAACCGGAGATTTGAGCCCAGGACAAACATCCAAACTCTATCACCTAGGGTGCTTATGAAGATGTCTGAGCTCAATAAACAATTCTGTCTCCTTCTATGCGAAATGTCAGGATGAATGATAAAGAATGATCACACCACTAACATTATGTGCCTTCACTCCGATCTTTTCCTGTGTTTCTCCAGAGATGAAAAAGCGCCTAATTCTCCAACTCCAATTTATTTAGTTGTTAATAATTTAACAAATTATTTCCATCCCTCTGCTCCCTTGACACATTGTTTATGACACGAGACTACGTATTCAATTATTTCCCCACCCTATCTTTCTGAGTTCTCTCTTTCAGCAGTTCATCTTCCTTCTAACCCATTCCAGTCCATTCTTAGGAAGAAAGAAACCAAAATTCTACTTTGTCTTAGGTATTTTGTCTCCCAGAAGTAGATCCTGATGCAAGGATTTGGTTGCAAGTAAGTTATCCTGAGGTGACCCCAGAAGGCACCAAGAAGGAAGTTGAAAAGTGAGACAGAGATGGGATGGAAGGCAATGAAAGGTGTTATAAAGTTACAAGTCACTCGCTATGGGCCACTGGGGCTGAATTCTGCAGGGGAATTCTGGAAGACTGTGTGCACTATGTTTCAGGGTTGTACCAATTCAAGAGCAAGAATACTAAGGCATGTGTTAAACAATCTCCATCTATTACTTTGTTGCCTCTTCCCTCTAGAAACATTTGTCCTTCAATTTTCAATAAAATGTCCTCCAAGTTTTCTCCCTGCATCTCATTGATCATTCTTCAGAAAGACAATAGATTCCCTCCCATCATATGCCTTAAATGTTTCTGTTTTTCAGGAACCTGGTTTGTCTGTGCGTCTCTCCCTGAACAAGCACATCTCCTCCCTTGGCTTCAGTCATTCCCCACCCCTACAACCCCCGACCTGGTGACTTGTACTTCTCTCTTTTCAGAGCCCAAACTCATTTTCCTCATGTAAAGTGATATTTCCACCTAAGTAGTTACATAGCCTCCGCAAACTCAGTATGTTCAAAATCAAATTCAGGATCTTTTTCTCCTCATTACTATACTGGAAATCACTTTACAAATAAAACAATTTCTCCATCCTAATACTCTTCCATTAACGAGTCACTTTCCATCTGGTCACACAAACTAGACCCTTCCACATCATCTTTGCTTCTTCCTCTTCCTTATTTCCCACATTAAGTTTGTCATGAATTCCATCCCTTTCTTATGTCTGTCCCACGTTCCTATTGTTCAGACTACTACCATTACTCAAATTCTCATCTGTATCCTCAACGCTACTGATTTTTACTTTTTCCAACTTCCAAATGATTCTCCATGCCACTGCCTGTGTGTGTGTGTGTGTGTGTGTGTGTGTATACAACCCATAACGGCCAAGCCCTTCCAGCTTAAACTTTCCTCCTCCACAATCACCACTCACTATTTGCCACGTGCACTATAGTATTTCCCATTCACTAAAGAGGGAAAGTACCCTGGTGATTCAGTGTTTTGACTCGCTCTCCTTCATATGAAATACAACTCCCTTCAAGGCCTAGACCAAATTCTACTTTCTCTGTGTGTTCTTCCTCATCTCTGCTCCCACATTCACCCTCAAGTCCCTGCAAAACAGATTATTTCCATCCCTGTGCTCCCTCGACACATTGTTTATAACTGTTTATGACACCGGACTATCAGTCAGCATATTGTCGGATGTGATTATCACAGGCAAACCATCTACCTCCCACCATTATAAGGTCTTTATACCTGTGTGGGATCCCAGAACACAATGCATTGCCTGGCACACACTGTACTCTCAACATATGCGACTGAATTAAATAAACAAGCAAGCAAACCTGTTCAGTGTGATACTGATATTATCCAACAAATACCTTGATATATTGTGCATTCGAATGTCTGCCTATCTGTCATAAATATCCACAGACAGATATCCCTGGAGAAACAGACTATGTAGAAAGTGCTCACATACGTGTGTACACCTAAAATAGCTGAATTTCCAAATGGTATAATATCAACATTAACAGGAATAAAAAGTAAGCCAAGAAATAAATGTTGTAAAACAAACAAACAAAAAACATTATAGGCTGTGAGCAGTGGCTGTAATCCCAGCACTCTGGGAGGCCGAGGTAGGCAGATCACTTGAAGCCAGGAGTTGGAGACCAGCCTGGCCAACATGGGGAAACCCTGTCACCACTAAAATTACAAAAATTAGCTGGGCATGGTGGCGCATGCCTGTAATTCCAGCTACTGCTCAAGGCTGAGGCATGAGAATTGCTTGAACCCAGGAGGCAGAGTTTGCAATGAGCAAAGATGGCGTCACTGCCCTCCAGCCTGGGCGACTGTCTCAAAACAACAACAACAAAATAAACAACAAAACAACAACAACAAAACAAAAGAACAACATTATAAAATACTGCCTTCCTGAATATACTGGCTGAGGAATAAGATTAATATTAACCATGTTGGACATTTTCATTCTGTCATATCTATTAAATACAAGCAGGAATCAAGAAGGAGCTACAAAACCCAATGCAGGCAATAACTCTATGCTTCTTCATTCATGCTATACGTAAACTATGTAATTCATGTCTGGTCATTTAAAAAACTAACATTTTCCTTTAAATTTGCTCAACAAGAATTTAAAAACCATGTCATTGATAGCATCATTGATTGTAAAGGTGAAAGAGGAAATTTTGCTCCAGAGATGAATGCTTTAAAACATCACATTGCTTTTCAGGCTATCTATAACTTGCTTCAGTATGCTTGAGAATTCCAACTGCCTGCTAAAGTAAATCCTTACTCTGGCTGAGTAATAACCTATATGAGATGGAAAGCTTCTGGAATTAAATTTTTCTTCTCCGGTTATGTGTTGAGTTGAAGACTTATTTTTGCATTAAGTACTAAATCATAATGTTGAATTAGGTAGAGATTCAGGTTTATTTTAAACCTGAAACCAATAGCAATTCTCTTGGGCACCCCAGCTGGCATCATGAAGAATACATTTGAGATTTTTGCTAAAAAAAAATTGTGGATTTTTTTCTCTGGTTTTAAAATAAGAATTATATAACTCCATTTTGATTATATACATGGAGGGGCCAATTCTAAGTTATCTATTTAAGATTTAAAGGTTAAAAAACCCACAATATTTAAAAATATAAGAAAAACAGAAGTGATTATTTTTATGCTATTGCTGGAGGGGGATCTTTTTTTAATAAGTAAAACACACAAGATAGAAACTAAAAGTAAATGGCTGAGAAGAACTGGAACATAACAAAGCTTAAATAACCAACAAAAAAATAAATAAGACAATTATTCTAACTTAGTCTATGAAGTGGTATTATCTTGATATTGAACAAGGAAAGTCCAAGAAATGATAAGCCTAGGTGGGCCTGCCTTATGAATATAGATGCAAAATAAAACATTAGCAAGCAGTTTGCAGCAGACGAAAAAAGCTTATTTTATTATATGCAGATAAGTCATCTGTCAAAACTTAGCCTATTTATAATTTTTCTAAATCCTTCAGCGAATCAGGCATAAAAGGGAACTAATCTTAATCTGTTAAGAAATATCTTCTACTGGCCGGGCGCGGTGGCTCAAGCCTGTAATCCCAGCACTTTGGGAGGCCGAGACGGGCGGATCACGAGGTCAGGAGATCGAGACCATCCTGGCTAACACGGTGAAACCCCGTCTCTACTAAAAATACAAAAAAAAAACTAGCCGGGCGAGGTGGCGGGCGCCTGTAGTCCCAGCTACTCGGGAGGCTGAGGCACGAGAAAAAAAAAAAAAAAAGAAATATCTTCTACAAATCTAAAGCTGGTATGCTTAATATTAAAACACAAGAAGCCTTCCCTCTACGATCAGGGAAAATACGTGGGTCCAGATAAATGCTGCTTTTATTCAGTATTTTATCAGAGGCTCAAGATAATTCAAGGAGATAAGAAAAATATAAAATGGTAAAAAGGTTGGAAAAATGTGTGGTGATGTATAGATTATGAATTTTCTACATAGAAAATCCAAGAGGATCTTCAGAAAAAGACTATTAAAATTCAAAAGATTGTTAAGCAAGGTTACTGGGTTACTAGATCAATATTCTAAGCTCCAATAGCATTCCTATACACTAGAATAACCAATTTTGAAAGGCAATAAAACAATTTCATTCTCTGTAATAGTAAAATTTTGAAAGCACATAGAAATAAATAAAATGGGAAGTTCAAGGCCTTAATAAAGTTAGTTATATTGATAAATATTGCTGATGGTATACACTTTAACAAAATAGGTATAATTAAGTTCCTATCATACCAAACATAGAAATCAATTCCAGGTAGATTAAAGCTCTGAATGTTAGAAATAAAAATTCAAGAATTATGGAAAAAAATATTAGGGCCTATTTCATGGCATAAGAGTAACAGTGGATTTTCTAGTACGCTACAAAAACAATACCCAGGAAGAAAACTATTGATAAGGCAGATCACATTATTATAATCACATAATGGCTATGACATACTTGTATATACCAAAATATAGCATAAACAAAATTAAAAGAAAGACTTCCAAGAGGGAGAAGATATTAGTAGTGCAAATGAGTGACAATGAATTAATATCCAAAACAAATAAAGATTTTTTTTAACCAATTATAAAATGCAGTAGCAAGAACAAGAACTCTAAAGGTAATTGCCTGGCTGTGAATTCAGTTTCTCCACTCAGTCCTATGTAAACTTAGACAGTACATTCAACCTCTCTGTGCCTAAGTATGCTCGTTGTAGAATAGAGATAGTATCAGGATATACCTCAAATAATTTTATGAGGATAAAATAAGTTAATATTTGTAAATGCTTAAGACATTACCTATTACAGTATTCACAAATACTTGTTGCATTATCATATATTAAATATTAGTAGTACACACAAAGATCTTCACTGTTATTTATTTTTAATTATTTCATAAGTAATATTTTAAGTAAAGTTAATTTCACATACAACCTAATTAACATATAAGCAACAAATCATCAAATAAGGTTGAAATAATAGGAAAAATAACTTAGGCAAGGAGGCTCAACTTCAAAATAAAGAAATAAAATACAGGCGACAAGGATATATTTTGATATTGTCAAAAATTTATTTCGGCAAACATTCATGGCAATAGGCACATTCATACATTCGTGGTGGAAGTTGAAATTGGAGCAGTTTTATTCTGAGAGTCAATTTAACCATATGCAATCAGACTCAATTTTTTATACACTTGACTTAATAATTCCAATTCTAGACTTTTACCCAAAGGGAAACATCTGGGTAGAATGCAAAATCAACATGCAAGGATGTCCACTACAGCACTGTTGAAAATGGCAAAATGTCCATCAGTGTGAGACCTTTTAAATCAGGTACAGATCATCCACAGAAGGAGCCACTGCTCAGCCTTTAAAAATGATAACATTGCTCCACGTTCATTATCAAGGAAAATATGTCTATTATTAAAAGCAAGCATACACTAAACACACACAAACTTCTGGTAAATAAAATCGCAGATTTATAAATAATTATGTATAGCCACACAGAAAAAAATTTTAATGTTCTCAAAAATTAAGATGTTTCTGTCCAGATAATGGGTAATGGGTCCGTGTGTGTGTGTGTGTGTGTGTGTGTGTCTTTCTCTCTCTCCCTCTTTCCTTCACACCTTCCATTATTTTTGGAGCTTTATTGAAATGCTTACCACATAATCATAAAACTAAAAACTTGTTCTTGCTTCATGTAATTTGTAATTGTAGTTGGAAATACAAAGACTAACAATCAGTTCTTCAAAAGTGAAGGACAGGTGGATTAGCTGAGAAACAAGCCATTAGCACCACCATCAATCATCTAGTTTGAAGCAGCAGCAGTTCCATGCATTCTCTTTCTGAGGCAATAGAAAAAAAGAAAAGAAATACGGTCTGTGGGAATCAGCACGTTTCCCTTGATGGCTGGAGTTTACATGGTGTGAGATTATTTAATAAAAAAGTCCCAAAAGGTGAGATAGTTCATCCTATACATCTGTCCTCTCTTCCTAGCAGAAGAAGATACTAGGTAAGGTTCTTCCTAGGCACAGGTAAGAGAACCCCATTTCTGTCTCTTTTCCTTGGTTGTCACAGCCTTCTGCAACCTGGAATGGAGAAGAGGTTCTACAGAAAAGGAGCTTCTTTGAGGCTGTTAGATGGAAGGAGTACTTGACCATCAAGGAGTACTTGACCATCACCTGCCTCTATAAACGCACTGCAGCACAAGTATCTTTATCCCTCTTCCTAACCTAGCTAGTAAGAACATCTGCAATAACCAGATGTTGAGATTTGATTTTCCATGTCTACGTAGGTAGAAAAAACACCAGAGTAGTTGGTAAAAGTAATCCCATCTTTCTTACCATATGTGATACACTTGTGAGCAAAAATGGAGAATATGCAGCTAAAATTTCAAGCTACGAAATGCTTGCTCAGTAACGATGCAGAGTTTGAATTAGAGGCAAACTGGTTAAAGAGCCAACTGCCAAACGGCACTTCGAAATACCATGTTCTCTCTGATAGAACGCTCTGGGAGAGGCACGGCAGCACTGCTGTGGTGTTTTTGCCAACAATACTGATAAGGTTCGGCTCTGCGTCCCCACTCAGATCTCAGCTTGAATCGTAATAATCCCCAGATGTCAGGGGAGGGACCAGGTGGAGATAATTGAATCATGGGGTGGTTTCTCCCATGTTATTCCTGTGATAGTGAGTTCTCATGAGATTTTGTAGTGTTAAAAGGGACTTTTCCCCACTTCACTCTGCTCTCATTCTCGCTCCTGCCACCCTGTGAAGAGGTACCTTGCACCATGATTGTAAGTTTCCTAAGGCCTCCCTCGTCATGCGGAAATGTGAGCCAATTAAACCTCTTTTCTTTATAAATTACCCAGTCTCAGGTACTTCTTCACACCAGTGTGAGAATCGACTAATACAAATGCAGGACCTCAATATAATCATGAGAAAAAAATCACACAAATCAAGACCAAGAGACACTGCATGAAGTAACTGACCAATACATTTTTAAAGTGCCAAAGATGTAAACGACAGGGAAAGACTGAGGAACTGTCACAGATTTCATGAGACTAAGAAAACATCATGACAATTAAATGCAATGTGAGAAAACTGAGTGGATTCTAGAACAAAAAATCCATCAGTTGCAAAACTGGTAATGTTTAAATTAGGTCTCTCGTTTAGTTAACAGTATTGTACCAATGTTAATTTTCTGCTTTTAAAAATTGGACTATGGTCATGTAAGATGTTAGGGGAAGTTGGATGAAGAGGATGCAGACACATGATATGAGGGCCATTTTCTGGTTCATAGAAAGTCATCTTTTTGCTGTGTCTTCACCTGGCTGATGGGCAAGGGAGTTCTCTTGGGCCTCTTTCCAAGGCACTAATCCCATTTATAAAGGCTCTGCCCCCTTCCCCTCATCACCCGCCAGTGGCCCCAAATCCAAATACCCTCTCATTGGGGATTAGGTTTAATATATCTATAGGAGAATCTTAACTTGAAAAACATAAAGACAAACTGCTATATCTTCTGAGTCTTTTTTGAAACATTATGTTCTTCTGCATGGTTTCTTCCTTACTTTCCTAAAAGATTTTCCACTAATAGCATGTGCAGGAAAGCCCATCCCCATAATGCGAAGAAAAATGGTGTAAAAATTAGTTTTAAAATATTATTTCTACTTAAAGCAGGGAAAGAGGCTGCTAACTCAGGCATGCAAATTAAAATCTGTAGAAGGGAATCCAAAGAAATGATCTCAGGTCTAAAAATTTAGATATTATGAAACACCAGTTGAATTTGTTTGCTTCCTCAGTCTATTAAGAAGTCTCTTCAGTGGTGTTATTACATTGCTTTTCAGTGAGCAAAGTTGGTTTAGATAGATGTCTAATGTAAGACAAATGGACTTGTGCTACCACTAATGGAATTCCCTTCCCCGTCCAATATGAAAAAGTATGAGGATTCCAGCAATGAGACAATGACATATCCTTTTACTACCAAATCTTTTTGAGAGAAAAGTTTAATGTTTACTTAGCAAATACAGTTTATTTATTATAGTCACAATAACAGATGTCAGACTGAAAATACGTCAGCCCTCCCTAACACCATGTTAGCAAACATCCTGCAAATCTATAAAACAAATTTCATCCATATATTTTTCTCCATTATTCATCATAATTTTTACCAGAATTATATGTGTGGTAATAAAAGAGACATGTACTTTTCCTAAAATCAATGTGTTTCTACATCTTTAAATCCATGATTGAGATTCTGAATGTTTATTTTGACACAAGAAGTATGGTTAATTTAACTGCATATGAAATATTAAACATTCAGCTGTACATCTAGATTAAAAAGGAAAACGACAGGGTACACTTACGGGAGTTTTTCCACCACTGGCACTTTGGACTGCAACACACTTTACCAGATAATAATCACATCTCATAATTCTCCATACACACTTTTCACATGCCATAATTATATCAACCCAAAGTAAAACTGGATTTGAAGTAAAGTCACAAGCTTAGAGGGCCCAAGCAAAGTTCACAAAGAAAAGATCTTAAAGTAAAACAGTATTCTACATTTGGGGCAAATACTGGATTGGACTCTAGTGCCTAATCAACACCATAAAGATCAAAATAAGTGTGGTGCACACAAAGTAGCAGCTTTTTTTCTTTGATATAAGAGAAACCAAGAAGCAGCCAGTATGTTGACACCAGAGTATCACCAGGGACTCATGGGTCTGTCTTTCTCTGTCCTCTTAGCACATGGTTTCCAATATCAAGGCCCCCTCATTGCCAAGACGTTTTCTGACCTTCTGGACATCACATCTATGTTGGAAAGAAGAAAGCAAGGCAGAAAGACCCTCACAGCTGAATAGGTCTGTTTAAAAAGTACCAAGATGTACAACACAGCACTTACTATACCACATTGACCTCAACCACACCTAGCTGCAAGAGAAGCTGGAAACACTATTTTAAGTCTACAGGGCAATGTTCTGGTTTAAAATAAAAAACAATTAGGAGAATAAATGTTGGGGTAGAAAATTAGCAGTCCTTATCATTCTTACAAGAACACAATAGTTCTCTTTCCATTTTTTCCATTAACTAGTACAGAAACAGCTCAGAAATTTTGAAGTAAAAAAAGTTTTACACAGTGAAGACTTTCACACCCACCCTTGTCTCCATCTACCAGTTTCCACCCACTATAAAACACTTTTATTCTGTTTTTTATATCTCCTTCTAGTTCCTTTATGCAAATATATGCAAATGCGATTATTCTTGCCTTCTCTCTAGGGGATATTTCCAAATCAACCCATAGAGCACATCTTTCTCCTCCTCCTCTTCTTCTTCTCCTTTTATTTTTATTTTTCTTTTACAGCTGCATAGTATTCTATATGCATTCTATGGCTGGCAGGGTTTATTTGACCAGTTTCCATTTTCAAATATTTGGTTTGGGATTTAATATTCTGCTTTTTATGCATTGTGTACAAGTAATTCTGTAAGATACATTACAGAAGCTGGACTTTCAGGGCAAAGGGCATATTTGTAATTTTGATAGTTATTATCAAGTTGCCCTCCTAATGATTTACACTCCTACCAGCAATATGTGACTATGCCTATTTTCCCACAGCATCTCCTATAAAATATGTGTCAAGTTAATAGTTCTCTTTATCCTGAATGTTCTTTGTCAGTCTCTGGTTATATCCTATTTCATATGCCAAGGCAGAAATTCCTGGGCTGGACTTCACTACGGCAAGATGTGCATGAACAAATGTTTTAGCAAAATTTTGAATGTAATTGAATATTTGAAAGGTATCCACCCATTATGCACATCCTGTTCCACTAACTGGATGTTAGAGACCACTCCCTTAGCACTCATCCTATTTCATGAGAATTGGAAACTGGAAATCCCTGACACACACATTAGTCCCCCTCCATATTTGGCCACACCTCAAGAGTTATCTGCTTCTCTCCAGTTATATATTTTTATTTACATCATTTCTTTTTTTTTTTTTTGAGACGGAGTCTCGCTCTGTCTCCCAGGCTGGAGTGCAGTGGCCAGATCTCACCTCACTGCAAGCTCCGCCTCCTGGGTTTTACGCCATTCTCCTGCCTCAGCCTCCCGAGTAGCTGGGACTACAGGCGTCCACCACCTCGCCCAGCTAGTTTTTTTGTATTTTTTAGTAGAGACGGGGTTTCACCATGTTAGCCAGGATGGTCTCAATCTCCTGACCTCGTGATCCGCCCGTCTCAGCCTCCCAAAGTGCTGGGATTACAGGCTTGAGCCACCGCGCCCGGCTATTTACATCATTTCTTATTCTCTTCCCTCCTTTATGCCTATCCAATTCCGTAAGTCTGCTCTATTTGTCTCTAAGATACCTCTCCATCACCCAAATCCTTAGGTACTTACACTGGTGCCACTTATGTATATTTACTCCTTGTAAATGATGGGAGTACAGTGATATGAGTACAGTCTTGCCTCCATAACTGGCTTAGGTATGATGCACATCCTCCCTCCAGAACTGACTTCAGGTTGTAGATGATGTTGCATTCTTAAAAAAAAAAAAAATCTACCAGTGCCTTCAGAGAAACACTGATGTTAAGATACTCAGGAAGGCTCTCCTCCCACATCTCTAACCTAATCCTCACAGGTGAGTGATATCTGTCCTTTATGTTGATCTGTAGCGTTCATCTTAGTCCCACCATTTAGCAGTCTGCAGTTCACCTAGTGAATACGTTTTTTTGAATTAGCTTCTTGGGCAAGAAAATCCGTCAGACTTAACACTATTCCTTGAAACATAGGCTGTAAAAACAAACATGAGATAGGTAGAAACAGATTATTCTAATGGCAAGCATCTCCCTAAAGTCTTCAGGAAGGGGGTTTTAACCTTGTTAATTATCGCTACAATGGTGCACCATTAGAAAGTCTAAATAAAAGCATGACATTTTTTAAAATCAAAAATTCAAATAGTGTGCCTTGTCTGTATTATGTTACTATACTGACTCTCTCCTTATTTTAGACATATTTGGTCAGCCTTTTATTGTATCCTAATTATATTTATACTGAATTATATACTGAAAACCAGAAATCCAACACACCAAGAGGTCCAGTTATGGCTAAATATTGAAGTCAAACTTCCTTGCATCTGTTACTCAAACCTGCTTTACAAGTGGTATGTGAAAGTCAGGCTTGAGTAAGTGCCAATAATCATCACCTTTGGAAGTCATTAGGAAAAACAAGACATCTGAGCATTGACTAAAATATGCAAATGAGTTACTGAATAAGTGACTGACCCTCATCTAACATGTATTTGGATCATTCAGTAATTTCATAATTGAAATTTAGCCTAATACATGACTCAAACAATTAAGTCAGCTTCATTTCCCCTTTACTCAGCCTAATAATCTGTCCCAATACAACTCATGTGGTGGCATTTTGGAATAGTAGTCATTCACTTTCATTTTTGTTTCTCTCTATATATTAAAAACATACACCACAACTGGCTAGTAGTATGCATCTTATGATTTTGATAATTATGCACTGTGGTCATGTAAAAAAAGTTCTTGCTCTTGAAATATACACACTAAATTATTTAAGGTGAAGGGCTATTCTGTCTGCAACTTACCCTGAAATGGTTCAGGAAAAAGAAATATTAAGTAGACTGATATCTTGGTAGATATAATGAGGTAGCAGATGGGAAAAAATGAGAAACAATCAGTGAATTTGTGTGAAGGATGTATAGTTGCTCATTGTCTTGATCTTACAAATTGTTTGTAAGTTTGAAATTATATCACTACAAAGGATAAATGCTTGAGAGGATGAATACCCAGATCTCCATGATGTGATCATTACGCATTGCAGGTCCATAACAAAACATGTCATGTACCCCATAAATATATAAACCTACTATGTACCCACAAAAATTAAAAAATATAAAATAAAAATAAGAAATTACATCAAAATTAAGTTACAAAAAAATCATAAACGTATTCAGCTCAAAATCCTTATGCATGTATATACTCTTCTCTAATGAGGTTGTTTTATCATAACTCAGATTTATTTCAGCCTCTCTAAACTCCTACTACATCTGTTAATCAGCTTTTTCTTGCCAGAATATAATTATCATGAACTTGATTAGCTTACTACACACTGGCTAACTACAAATAACAAATCAACCAGCTTCTCCACTGGACCCGGTCATTCACTTGAGAAAGGACATTAAATATTTGAAGCTCTAGAATGACCTTGAGTGAACTGCACCAGTAACAAAACCAGGGCATTTAGAGGAATACATGAACATCTCCAGGCCTCTAGTTACTTATTAAATGGTTCCCTGGTGACCCATGAGAGGTAATGCTTGCCCTTAAATAGCCAACTTACACCAGCAAGTGGCTTTGGCCCTGAGAATAGAAGGCAATTTAGACCATTATGTATTTAACAAGTTGCCTGTGGACTTCCCAATGTCCAGCTCACTTTGTCTGTAAACACAGCAGCCAGCTGACCTGGAGGCCTGACCATCCAGATAATTGTCTGCAATCTTCACTTTGCTCTGCCGTCATAAACATGGAGCTACATGGGGGTAACAAGCCGCTAACTACAAAACATAACTTGTCGCTGATGGAGAATGTTAAGGCATTTCAAACTTCAAAACCACACTAGGGTATTTAGAAAAAATTAGTTTATAAAGAAAGTGTAAAATTGAACATTTTCAAATAATCAAGCAAAAATAATTCTAAATACTTTCAATAGCAAGTACAAAAAGAAATATTAAGAAACTACTTATCTGAGAATTTCAGGTGGTTCGTACACTCTGACCTGCTTAATTATTAATCAGGTTTCACAAAAGGGGCATTAGGAATGTATACTATGAACAAAACATGGGAATGCAGAGCATATTTCTACAGCACACTGGTATTTCTGTCATCTGCCATTGAATTTAGTTTTTCAAAGAAATTGAATAAGAACTCTGTCTTTAGGTGTTGGTATGGAATCTATATTTCTCATATATTTACATGCCAGGGTATGGGGGAAAGAAAATCAGTGAAGTCATCAGTTTGCCATTAACTCAAGACTTGCTAGGAACATGCTACCTAGTTTTCATATCATAACCTTAAATCTTGGACATTCTATTAAAACTACACTTGTCTTTCTCCTGCTTTTTCACACTTATGCAATTTTTTTTCCTAGCAAAACATTTCCTTAAAACATGGTAAATGGTTAAGCGTTGAGGTTTCTAAGGGATTCTGAGAATGACAAATATCATACACGGAAAGTTGTCAGTTCCTAAAATATTCCAAGTAGAAACGGACATATATTTGTTGGATGAATCTCACTGTGAATAATATAACTGTTGAAAATTTGGGTGACTGAAAATTAAAGACATTGTCATATGCATGTTTCTTAAGACAATTGGATGATAAATGTGTTACAGTTTTGACAAACGTTGTAATTTGATAGAAAATTTGAGTACATTCAACCACAAGTTTATTGTGTTTTCTATGACTAGATAAAAGTGTCGCCACCTACATTTCAGGTGTGGAAGTGAAAGAGACCCATTTTCCTTGTGTAATATCTTTGTTTTTACATAAATTTTATAAAGAAATGTGTTATATCTACATGCGCAATTAAAATCCTTCCTAATACTAACAAAGGAAACCCTACATCATGTTCATTTAGGCAATATTTTAAAATATATTTTATTGTGCACATATAGTAAAATAGTTACTATAGTCAAACAAATTATCATATCCTCTATCTCACATAGTTACCCATCCCCAAACTCTCCAATGGCGAGAGCAGCTGAAACTATTCACTCAGCAAAAATCCCGAATACAATACTTGGAAGCCATTATGCCAAGTGAAATAAGCCAGACACAGAAAAAAATATTGCAAGATCTCACTTATATGTGGAATCCTAGAAGGAAACAATCAAATGTACAGAGATAGAGAATGAAATAGTGGTTATCAGGAGCAGGATAATCAACATTACTTTTAAATAAATATTACAACTATCCAACTCTTGGGATAGTTCTCATTTCCATTTCTAAAGCATTTGCTTTTATAGCAATATTTTCCTCTGAAACACAAAATATTTGAATTACCTATCAAATCACAATGTCATCAATCATACTAATTTTAGCAGTCTGCTACACAATACTTTAAGAATTCTAAGTTTAACTTCTGGGATTCTATATCCTGATATATTCAAAGTTTATATGTTAACGTTTGACTCTTTAGCTCATTTTATAAGACCCTAACAAAATTGGTTAAGAATAGTTTTGAAAGTGAAAACGTCACAGTACACTTCACTGTTTACATGGCTCAGAGATTGCAAACATGGATGAAAATAGACAATTCCCAGGAAGCTTCCAAAATAACTGTGGAAGTTCTTTACAAATTGATGGCTACTCTTATCAAAGAATTAGCACATAATAATGCCACAAATATACTTCTGTCTAGCAATCCACATTGCTCTTCTCTTAGTTTCTAATTTTAACAGGAAAATGCATCTCCCCTGCTAATTAGACCTACACATAAAACAGGAAAGGCATCTGCACGTAACAAACCCCAAGTTTTTTCTATTTATTTTCTTTTTATGGAAAGCAATCATCGTAATTGTGTTCAACTGCATTATTGTTCCCAGTACTTCACTGCTCTCTGTGTCCACTTCCTTTGTAGCCCCTCCCACTAGACCATTTGATGTTGGGCTTGGCCATGTAACTTGTTTTGTCCAAAGGAAGGTTAGTGGACAGTACATAAGGAAAGACTTCAAACGTGCTTGTGCCATTGGTCTTGCTTTCTTGTATTTTGCCATCTATGAAAAGAAGCTTCTTCACATGGCTGCTGGCTCTTAAACCTGAGCTCCACAACAAACACATGTTGGGAAGACCAGAGCCTCATACACATCCTGAGCCTGGAGCAGAAAATGCCTAAGACAAAGCTTGATGTGAAGCTTATGTGAGCCCAGCCTAAATCAGCCAAACCTCAGCCAAGCCACGCATGAGAGAGCTAGAAATAACAACCACTGTTTCATGCCACGGAGATTCTGAGGTTGTTGGTTACACAAATAACTGATTTGCACAGCAATAAACTTGTAAGGTTTTATCATAAGTAGCTTTAACATACATATATGTGCACAGCCACACATAACACCACCACCACCACCACAAAATATGTAGTGGTCCTATACATTTATTGATTCAGTTATCTGATTTTGATGCTTTCTGTATTACTATATGGGGAGTAGGAATTGCTGGCTCTGGTGTCAGGAACTCATCCACCATAAAAATTTATCATTCATAATATCTGTGTGACAAGCAGATGGATAAAATGCCAGCATTCCAACAGCATCCACCATTGCAGATCTGGACCTTTTCAACAAGTCTATGTGCAGAAGAATGACTAAGGATGAGATCAGCAATGAAAACTTTAGGAAGTGGAGAGATACCTGCCAGTCACTACTGTTTAAAAAAACAGATGATGGACCTATAGTGGCAAACTCCATCTTAAAGTAAGTGATTATAAAGAAGAATCTATGAACCAAATTAGGGCTGTCATAACAGAAATGGGAAGAGGGACCAGAGTTTAGAACTTTAGATACATGCAAAGGACATGGTGGCTGGTTGGATATTCGATGTGAAGGAGAGGAAGAGGTACAGATGACTCCTAGTTTTTAATATGGGAAGGGGAAGAAGGGAGACATGGTAAACTAAGACAGGCATAAAAGATGGGACAGGGGGAGGTGAAGGGTCGTTAAGTTCATTGTGGGGTGTTGAGTTTGGAGGGTCTGCAGGGCAGCAAAGTACACAGAAGGCAATTGGAAAATAGGCTTGGCATGCCAGAGAAGATAGTGATCAGAACTACGGATGAGACTAGGTGATAGTCTACTTCATAGTAATGGATGAGGTCATCCAAGAACAAATGTAAAATAAGAAGAGGCCCACTATAAGCTTTAGAAAGATGCACTGGTAAGAATCCCTATAGGAATCTCAGCTGACCAAGGGGCTCAGCCTGCTTGAATCTGAAAGCCACCACCCCATTTACGCTGGGGCCATCTAGTACTCCCAGCAGTGATTTCCCCCAACAGAGAGATTAAGGCATGCCCCTTCCTAGAAGACATGGGACTCCTCTAATGGTGAACTTTGATGCTCCTTCAGGATTCCTGAAACTGCATGCCAGCCCAGGACACTCCCAACCAACCTTGTCTCCCTCTCTCCTTCACTCAGGGTCAAACATGCATCATAGTCTGAAGGCTCTCTCAGCTGCCCTCAGCTGTCTCCCTTTTTTCACTCGCACAGGTGTTCTCCCTAATAACGTTTTTGCACATTTAATACTGTCATGATGTCTGCTTCTCAGAGAATCTGGACTATCACAGGTACACAGAGAAACTAGATGGTGTTGCTCCTTTTGTTGTTTCAGTCATACTGTTTTAGCGTCATGGGGGCAAACTCACAGAGATCTGCAAGACATTTTGCACACTGTGCACATAGAAAATCTTTATCTACAAGGCTTATGTCACAGTCAATATAGAATAAAGACATTAAACAGCCTACTTCTCTATTAGAGAGCACTCACACAACTCAGAGCCTAAACAATAAAGAGTCAAGACAACATCAATTAGCACGAATTTCAAGGTATATGCAATAAAAACAAACACAAAACTTCAGATTATTCTTAAATGTATTTCACATACTCAGGAAAAATGTATAAATAATTGCATGGAGAAAATTTTGAGTTACATCTCTCAAGACATAAAACACCTCCCTCAGTATATTCCGTAACAGAAAGTCAGAAATCTAAAATCCACAAAATAATGCAACATTAAAAGACAACCTAAAAGGAAACCCAAACTTTGGGATAAAATTAGAAAGTATAAACCATTTTAGTGGGCTCGTCTTCCACCTTAAAACAAATTACTAAAACAAAAACAAAAGCAAAGTATAGGGTGAAAATCTCTACTTTTTGAAAGTGACACAATCTCATTCCAGAGGACACTGGAATAGTACTAACAAGGTTTTGAGGTAGAAAACAAGGGAGACCAAAATATTTTACAGGTTTTCAAGGGAGAATTGGCACACACAATTTTGATAGATATCCTCATTCATGCAGCAATTTAGGAAACAGAACATTCATTCATTTCCTTTAAAATTAACTAGATGGAAAAATCTAGCTAACCAAAAAGTCAGTCAAATTAAAGAAGTCATGAATGAGGAGTCTGAGACAAAGCAGTCCTGTTCAGAATGAATCCACTTAATTAATGCGTTCATGTTCTTTTTGTCATAAGTAATTATTAGTGATAAATAAATAAAAACAAATTAAAGAGACAGAGTTACCAGTCTCCCAGTGCCCTTCCTCTCCTGTCCCCTCTCATACAAGGTAAACATTTTCCTTAAAGTGTTTATATATAAAGTGTTTAGATATATATAATATGTAATAAATAAATATTTGAATATATACACACACAAATACAAACAAATATAATCTTATCTCTTTACACACACTTTCTGGACATGAACATTTTACTGATCAATATACCTTATACATCTTCCTAAATCAATACAGAGATCTCTTCTTTTTCCCTTCTCCACCTTTTCCTTCTGTTCCCCCTTAGCTGCAAAATATTTCATTGCATGAATGTTCCATAATTTATTTAACCAGTCCCTTACTGATGGACACTTAGGTTCTTTGTAAGTTAGAATGTTATAAGCAGCTCAGCTGACTAACCTTGTACACCCATCATTTTTATGCATGTGCAGATATATATAAAAAGATAAATGCCCAGAACAGAAATTACTGGATCAAAAGCTACGTACATGTAGTTCTGGTAGGTATCACTAAATTACCCTCCATAAGAGTGGTGTGAATTACACTTCTCCCAGCAATGCATGATAAAGCCTGTTTCCCCACAGCCTTAACATTAAAAGGATGAGTTAATGTCCTTTGCAGAGACATGGATGAAACTGGAAACCATCATTCTCAGCAAACACACAGGAACAGAAAACCAGACACCACATGTTCTCACTCATAAGTGGCGGCTGGACAATGAGAACACATGAACACAGGGAGGGGAACATCACACACTGACTGGGGCCTGTCGGGGAGTTGGGGACTAGGTGAGGGGTAGCATTAGGAGAAATACCTAATGTAGATGATGGGTCGATGAATGCAGCAAACCACCATGGGACATATATAGCTATGTAACAAACCTGCACGTTCTGCACATGTATCCCAGAACTTAAAGTATAATAATAATAATAATAATAAAGGTATTGCCAAACTTTCAGAATGTTGACAATCTGATAGGTAAGAAATGGAAACTCAGTGTGGTTACAATTTACATTTCTACAATTATGAATGGGTTTGGGTTTCCTTTCTTATGCATCTGAAGACTTTTTGGATTTCCAATTTTAACTGAATCGCTAAGTTTCTGATAAAATCTGATAAAATTAATTTTGAAGAACTTCAGAAATTATTGCCACAAAGCATCCTAGCATGGCAGAAGCCTCAAAAATATAAAAATAATATAACTGGCCGGGCGCGGTGGCTCAAGCCTGTAATCCCAGCACTTTGGGAGGCTGAGACGGGCGGATCACGAGGTCAGGAGATCGAGACGTCTCTACTAAAAAATACAAAAAACTAGCCGGGCGAGGTGGCGGGCGCCTGTAGTCCCAGCTACTCGGGAGACTGAGGCAGGAGAATGGCGTAAAACTCAGGAGGCGGAGCTTGCAGTGAGCTGAGATCTGGCCACTGCACTCCAGCCTGGGCGACAGAGCGAGACTCCGTCTCCAAAAAAAAATAACAATAATAATAATAATATAACAAATTCAGAGGCTGAGATGGTAAAGTAAAAAAGCAGCTTACCTAATCTAATTTCTTTGTCTTCCATAACAAGAATTAGAGATGGTTAAAGGAAAATTTTAGTTACAGAAGTAATGATACAAACTTCAATTTCTTCATAATCATTTCTTACGAACTTTAGAGGGATCTTTTAGAAACAATTTATTCTGCAGTGAAATTGTTACTAGAGTTCAGCCACTTAGATAATATTCAGCTTCTTTTTTTATGCTTAATTTCAAATAAAGTTAAATTTAAGATGTTAATTAAATTAGTATGCATCATATACTCTAGTTGTTCTAAAAGTATTCCTATTTATGCATTATCTTTCTATGTGTATATATGCACAGGCTGATACCTGAATTTATAGTCTCTAAAAGTTAATTAACAGTGTAAGTATCTGGGTGAAGGTATCTGGAGTACATTTTATTTAATTTTATTCATTCATTATTTATTACTTCAAATTTTATAATATTACATATCAATATTATCTCAAAAACATATTTAAAAATCTATAAACGTTCAAAATTTTCAAGATGGAAGACTGCAGTTTACAGTCAAACCAAGAAAACTATCTTTGGTTCTTTTTTAACCAAAAACTCTTTTTGGTTCTTTTTTAACCAATATTTGTGGTTATTCAAATAGCAAACTAGTTAAGGATATAGAGTCAACTTTTATACCAGTGGCTGCAAATAAGATAACTTTGAAAGCCAATAAGCTTAAATTAGTGAAGTTTTTTCTATGTTTCAAAATCATATGGAAACCTGTGGCTTGTGAAACATGTGCATCTGATTCACACCCTGATATCCCCGGAGTCTGACACTCATACTTGACATTCCGAACTAAAACATGTCCATGAGTAAATCAAAACTTGTTTGGGTTTATTTCATTTAAAGTCTCCTTCTGTAAGCCACACTTATAAAACTAAACAAAATTTCTTCTCTAGTTAATTTCAAATTCATCATAAACATATCAAGGAGTATCAAAATATGCCTACGTTATTTTAACACTGTGACTGGCATGGCATTAGAATAGTCCTTATGTTTGTTTATTTCTTTTGTGTAGTAGCTGAAAGATCAAATGCATTGGAAAAAAACTTAAATGTAGTACATCATTACAGAGCAGAGAGTTTTAAATTAATCAAATTTTGCATTGTGATTTATAGGTAATAAATACATTTACACATATTTGACTTTACTTTAGCAATTTTGTGAGTTAGACAAAATTTTTTTTTTCCATTTTACATATGCCACTTAATGATGTTAAAGTATTTGCTGAAGCCACATAGCTAGTTAAAGGAAGAATCATGAGTGGAACCCTGAAGGAAAGATAACCAGTCTCCTTCTCTACAAGGATCAAACCAGATGGATCATGTATCTGTTACTGCAACAATGCCACATAACAAACAACTACAAAAGCTCAATGACATACAGCAAAGCCTCATCTTTGCTCATGTGTGTGTGGGACAGATCAGTGGTTCTGCTGATCTGGGCCCAGCTCAGCTGAATGCAGCTTCACTGCCTCAAATACCAAAAAAAAATGGTTCTTTTTTTAACCAAAAAAGTAATATTTGTGGTTACTCTAACAGTAAGTTATGTTAAGGATATAGAGTCAACTTTTATCTCAGTGGCTGCAAATAAGATAATCAACTGTACAGCCGGTCTCAGTGGCTCCCACCTGTAATCCCAGCACTTTGGGAGGCTGAGGTGGGCAGATCTCTAGAGGTCAGGAGTTCGAGACCAGCCTGGCCAACATGGTAAAACCCTGTCTCTACCAAAAATACAAAAATTAACCGGGCATGGTTGCAGGCGCCTGCAATTCCAGCTACTCAGGAGGCTGAGGTACAAGAATCACTTGAACTTGGGGAGCAGAGGTTGCAGTGTGCCGAGATCATACCACCGTACTCCAGCCTGGGCAACAGTGTGAGACTCAGTCTCAAAAAAAAAGAAGAAGAAAAAAGATAATCAACTGTGACCAACTGGCAAGTCAAATAAGAGCTTGATGGTATAGGATGACTTGTCTGTCTTCCACATGATCTTGCATCTTCTGGCAGGATGGTAGGATAATCTGAGCTTGTTCTCTTGACAGACATAGACGTCCATAGGATGAAACAGAAACACAAAAGGCCATGGGAAGACCAAGCTCAGATATGGCACACCATCACTTCTACCACATTTTACCAGACAAAGAAACTCACAACCCCAGCCCAGTGTTCAGGGGCGAGGAAATAGTCTCCAACTCTCAATGGGAGGATCTACAAAGTCAAACTGCAAAGAGGTATGCCACAGGAAAAGGAAATATTAGATCTACCCATCCTCCACACGCAACACTGGAAAGCTGCTGCACACCTGGTTCACATGGTTTTATATCTGCTGGAATTGCTAGTAACGAATAACTTTCAATTTGTGTCTCAGAATGATATGAGACTAATTTCTGTGAATGCTACTGCCCCTGTGTTTTACAGGGTAGGTGTCACTCACTAAAAGATGTGATTTTTCATCTTTATGTGTATATACTCCAGAAACCTCTTAAATATCAGTATTAGTGGTAGTTTTTTTGTTTCTTTTTAGAGATAGGATCTTACTCTGTAGCTCAGGCTGAAGTGCAGTGGCACAATCACAGCTCACTGTAACCTGGAACTCTTGGGCTCAAGTGATCCTTGCCCTCACCAATCCAAGTAGCTGGGACTATAGGTGTGATTCACCATGCCCAGATATTTTTTATTTTCATTTTTGTAGACATAGGGTCTTCCTTTGTTGCTAAGGTTGGTCTTGCACTCCTGGCCTCAGCTGATCCTCCCACCTTAGCCTCCCAAAGCAGTGGGATTACAGGTGTGAGCCACCATGACCAGCCAGTGGTAGCTATTAATAGCTATAGTAGGCATTAGATTCCTGAACAGCTAGTCTGTTCACTCCAGTCACCACTGAGAATCCTTGCATATACTTCTAGGAAACAGCCAAAATATAGATCACTTGGACTAAAAAGGTCAAGTGCAGGGCCTTTTGGCATATTGGCTTATAAACTCTACCTCTGGTCTCAGCTATTTTGTCATATACTAGTTTTCCCTTTGCTTAAACATCTTCCTTTTTAAAAATAATTACGTATTGTTATTGTTATTTTTTTAGTTCCAACAGTAAGGTAAAGAAATCATAAGGAAATCTGAAGATGTACAATGGCCTTGGAAAGAAAATAAATCCCCCACACATTCCTACCATTCTCCAAAGTAAAGCTCTGTTAAAATTCTGACATATATTTTTCTAGTCTTTTTTTCCTTCTTTTTTTTTTTTTTTTTTTGAGATAGAGTCTCACTCTATTGGCCAGGCTGGAGTGCAGTGGCATGATCTCGGCTCACTGCAACCTCTGGCTCCCAGGCTCAAGCAATTCTCCTGCCTCAGCCTCCCGAGTAGCTGGGATTACAGGCACACCACCACGCCTGGCTAATTTTTGTATTTTTAGTAGAGACGGGGTTTCGCCATGTTGGCCAGGCTGGTCTCAAACTCCTGACCTCAGGTAATCCACCTGCCTCAGCCTCCCAATCTTATTCTTCTTTACACACACATTCACACACACACACACACTTTCACATTATGAATGTAAGAAAAAATGCCAAATGCAATTCCTTTTTTAAATTTAATGTTTCATAAATATTCCTGTGGCATTAATTATTAATGCATAGCATGAGTTTTAAAGGTTGCAACGTTCAGAAGTACCATGATTCAGGCAATCTCATATTACCAGATAGTTAAAGACTGTTAGCCTCACTTATTCTTATCCTAGATAGTATATATTCTTCTGAGTTAACCCAAATTCTCATTTGGAATTTAAAAGGAAATTGACAAATACATTCTTTGTCAACAAACTGAACTTTGGATTGCTGAAAGTATATCACATGCACCTGTATTCCTCACTTTTGGCCTATTCTTTAATCTCTCTGTTTCCAAATTCAACCAAATTCAACTCTGTTTCTTATATAGCCCTGGGAATATGGTACCATTCCTGCTAAAACTATTCTAAAAATCTGAGGAAGAGGGACTTCTGCTTAATTCATTCTGTGAGGCCAGCATCATTCTGCTACTAAAATTTGGCAAACACACAACAACAAAAAAAGGAAAACTTCAGGCCAATATCCTTGACAAACTCAGATACAAAAATACTTAACAAAATACTAGCAAACTGAATTCAGTACTACATCAAAAAGCTAATCCACCATGATCAAATAGGCTTTATCCCTAGGATGCAAAGTTGGTTAACATACGCAAATCAGTAAACGTGATTTATCACATAAACAGAACTAAAACCAAAAACCATATGATTACCTCCATATATACAGAAAAGCTTTTTTAAAATATCAGCATCACTCCATGTTAAAACCCCTCAACACACTAGGCATTGAAGGAACATATCTCAAAATAATAAGAGCCATCTATGAAAAACCCACAGTCAATATCATACTGAACAAGAAAAGCTAGACGCATTCCCCTTGAGAACTGGGACAAGAACAAGACAAAGATGCCCATTCTTACCACTCCTATTCAACACAGTACTGGAAGTCCTAGCCAGAGTAATCAGGCAAGAGAAAGAAATAAAAGACATGCAAATAGAAAGATAAGATGTCAAACCATCTCGGTTTGCAGACGATATGATTTTATACCTAGTACCTAGAAAACCCTATTGCCTCTGCCCAAAAGCTCCTTGATTTAATAAACAACTTCAGCAAATTTTCAGGATACAAAATCAATGTACCAAATTCAGTAGCATTTTTATACACCAACAATATCAATACTGAGAGTCAAATAAATAAAGCCATCCCATTCACAATAGCCACAAAAAAAGAATAATATACCTAGGAATACAGCTAACCAGGGAGTTGAAAGATCTCTACAGTGAGAATTACAAAACACTGCTCAAAGAAATCAGAGATGATACAAACAAATAGAAATACATTCCACGCTTATGGATAGGAAGAGTCAATACTGATAACCTGGCTATACTGTCCAAAGCTATTACAAACTCAATGCTATTATTATCAAACTGCCAATGACATTCTTCAGAGAATTAGAAAAAAAAATTCTAAAATTCATATGAAATCAAAAAAGAGCCAGAATAACCAAAGCAATCCTAACTAAGCAAAAGAACAAAGCTGGAGGCATCACATTACCTGACTTCAAACTATACTACAAGGCTATACAGTAATGAAAACAGCAGGGTACTGTTACAAAATAGACACATAGACCAATGGAACCGAATAGAGAGCCCAGAAATAAAGCCACAAACCTACTACCCTATGACTTTTGACACAGTCGACAAAACAAGCAACAGGGAATGGACTGCCTATTCAATACATGGTGCTAGGATAACTGGCTAGCCATATGCAGAAGATGGAAACTAGACCCTTTCCTTAACCCATATACAAAAATCAACTCAAAATGGATTAAAGACTTAAATGTAAAACCGAAAACTATAAATATCCTTCAAGAAAACCTAGGAAATATCTCTCTGGACATAGGCCCTGGCAACAATTTTGTGTGGAAGATGCCAAAAGCAATTGCAACAAAAACAAAAATTGACAAACAGGATCTAATTAAACTAAAGAGCTCTTTCACAGCACATGAAACTATCAACAGAGTAAACAGACAACCTGCAGAATGTGAGAAAACATTTGCAAACTGAAAAAGGTCTAATATCCAGAATCTATAATGAATTTAAATTAACAAGAAAAAGCAAACAACCCCATTAAAAATAGGCAAAGGACATGAACAGACACTTTTCAACAGAAGACAAATACATGACCAATAGCATATGAAAAAATGCTGAATGTCACTAATCATGAGAGAAATGCGAATCACAACCACAACGAGACACCATCTCACACCAGTCAGAAAAATCAAAAAACACTTACATACTGCTGGTGGGAATGTAAATTAGTTCAGCTACGGTGGAAAGCAGTTTGGCTATTTCTCAAAGAATTTAGAACTACCATTCAACGCAGCAACCCCATTATTGGATATATACTCAAAGGAATATAAATAATTCTATCTAAAAGACATATGCACATGTATGTTCACTGCAGCACTATTCACAAAAACGAAGACATGAAATCGACCTAAATGCCCATCAACAGTAGCCTGGATAAAGAAAATATGGTGAACGTACACCATAAAATACTATGCAGCCATATAAAAGAGTGAGATCTTGTTGCCCTTTGCAGCAACATGGATGGACCTGGAGGTCATTATCCCAAGCAAACTAACACAGGAACAGAAAACCAAACATCACATGTTCTCATGTATAAGTGGGAGCTAAACACTGAGTACACATGGACAGAAAGAACGGAATAATAGACACCGGGATCTACTTGACAGTAGAGAGTGGAAGGAGGGTGAGGATTGAAAAACTATCTATTGGGTACTACACTTATTACCTGGGTGACTAAATAATGTGTACAGCAAATCCCTGGGACCTGTAATTTTTCTATAGAACCAACTTGTACATGTACCCCTGAAAATAAATAAAAGATTTTTAAAAAGCTGAATCACATACCAGAACAAATATGAGTCAAATAAAATTTAAAAAAATAGTAATAATAATAATAATATTTGGGACCTGCATAGTACCCTTCAAAAAAAGAGGGTGAAGTTGCTGATTTCTGCCCTTGTGTCTTATAGGAGAGAGTAGCAGCCTAGAATAGAAACAGTAGCAATAAAGTCATATTGCCCAAAATCATTTCTCCCAGAGCAGTCATATTTATTTGAATTAACATAATCATCTTAGTCCAGTTAGACTATTATAACAAAACACCTTAGACTGGCTAATTTATCAACAGAAATGTATTCCTCACTGTTCTGGAGGCTGAGAAGTCCAAGATCAAGATGCTGGCAGATTTAGTGTCCGGTGATTGCCCATTTCTCACACAAGGTGCCTTCTATGAATGCTCATGTGGTGGAAGGGTAAAAAGACTCTCAAAAGCCTCTTTTATTAAGGCAAAAATCCCATTCATGGGGGCAGAGTTCTCATGACCTAATCACCTCCCGAAAGACCCACCTCTTAATACCATCACTGTGAAGGTTAGGTTTCAACATATGATTTTTTGTGGGGACACAAACATTCAAACTATGGCAATCATTCTTTTTCTGAAATGTAAACATCCCCCTAAGAGTTAAATCTGTCAGGCATTTGCACTCTCGTGTAAAATTATTTTAATTTGATTTTAATATGAACAAACATTGATATACCATGAGATATTTTTCTATAAATATAATATTATACTACTGATTACTGAGAAGGGAGTGGTGATAATATCACATTATGAAAAACTCTTCATAAAGTAACACTCATTCTATCACTTTTGTCTAGAGATGTTCTGAGGTCAAGTATAACTGGGAGTCCTCAGGTGCTGCTCTGGAGGTTCCTTTTTATTTCATTGAAATTTGAGATAATTACAGATTCATATGCAGTTGTAAGTAATAATATAAAGGGGGCCTTTTACCTTTTACCCAATTTTTCCTAATGGTAATATCTTGCAAAACTATAGTACATCACAACCAGGACGTTGATATTGATACAATCTATTAATCTCATTCAGATTTCCCCAGTTTTACTTGTGTGTGTGGGTGTGCATGTGTGTGTATTTAATTCTATACAAGTTTATCATGTGTAGGTTCATGTATTCCTCACTACAGTCAAGATATAGAACAGCATCGTCACCACAAGCATTCCTCATGTTGCTCTTTTATAACTACAGCAGCCTCCCTCCCTGCCTACGCCTGTGCCTAACACCTTACAGACACAAATTTGTCCCTCATTAAAATTTTGCCATTGCAAAACTCTTACGTAAATGGAATCATACAGTATGCAGCCTTTTGAGATTGGCTTTTTCCATTCAGCATACTGGAGACTTATCCAGGCTATGTGCACCAATAGTTCATTGCTTTTTATCGCTGAGTACCATATGTCACAGTAAGGACATGCCATCTTTCTTTAACCATTTGCTCACTGAAGGCATCTGGTCTATTTTCAGTTTGGCCTATTATTAATGAAGCTGCTTTGAATATTTGTGTACAGATTTTTTGGGTGAACATACTTTTAAAACATGTTTCTGGGATCAATGCTCCAGAGTACAATAGTTATATCATACAGTAACTACATGTTTAGTTTTATAAGAAACTGCCAGACTGTTTAACCTACCATTGATCTGTTCCTCCACATCCTTGCCAGCATTTGGTAATGCCACTATTTTAATTCCAGTCATTCTGATAGGTGTGCAGTGAGATCTCACTGGGGTTTTAATTTGCATTTCCCTAATGGCTAATGAAGGCGACATCTTTTCATATGCTTATGTGCCATCTGTGTATTCTCTTTAGTGGATTGTCTACTTAGACCTTTTGCCCATTTTCTAAATGGATTGTTTGATCTAGGTTTTTTGTTTTTTGGTTTTTTTTTTCCCCGTGAATCTGAAGGTCCTTTATGTATTCTAGATACAAGTCCTTTGGCAGATATGTGGTTTACAAACACTTTCTCTCAGTCTGTAGCTTGTCTTCTCATCCTCTTTTTAGGATTTTAAACAGAGAAATTATTTTAATTTTAATGAGATCCAATTTTTATTCTTATGAATCATGGTTTTGATGTCAAGGAATTCTGCCTAGATCCATATTCCAAAGATTTTCCTATGTGTTTTCCTAAAAGTTTTACAGTTTTATGTTTTACATTTATATCTAGGATCTACTTGAATTCATTTTTGTATGAAGTGTGAAGTTTATGTTGAACTTCATTTTATCTATTTTTTTTATTTTTACTTATTTCTTTGCCTATGAATATCCAATTTCTCCATCATCACTTGAAAATACTGTCCTTTGCCTTGTTGAACTAATTGTGTTCGTAAAAGATCAGCAGAGCATATGTATATGGGTCTATATCTAGGTTCTCTTTGCTTTTACCCTTTAAGGTATTCATTCATATTTTAGAGCTTACATCTACCTTTTTAAGAGCTTACATCTGCCTTTTTATTATTTGTTTCCCATTTGTTTACTCTGATTTTTGTTCTGCTGTTTTCCTTTTCTTGCCTTCTTGGAGGTTAATCAAATATTTTTAAGGATTTTATCTTGATTTCTTTATAAATGTTTTAAGTGTAAGGTTTTTGTTTGTTATTAGGTTGGTGCAAAAGTAATTGCAGTTTTTACTATTACTTTTAATATTTTTTTAGAGATGAGGTCTTGCTCTGTCACCCAGTCTGGAGTGTAGTGGTACAGTGACAGCTCACTGCAGCCTCAACTTCCTGTGCTAAAGTCACCTTCCTGCCTCAGCCTCCCAAGTAGCTGGAACTATAGGCGCATGTCACCACACTCATCTTACTTATTTATTTTGTTATTTTTATTTTTAACTATTTGTAGAGATGGAATTTGCTTTCTTGCCCAGGCTGGTCTCAAACTCCTGGCCTCACACAATCCTCTTGCACTGACCTCCTAAAGTGTTGGGATTAGAGGCATCAGCCCTCGCACCTGGCCTAATACAATATGCATATGTGATTTATTACATTTTATGGGTATCAATATTTTACACTTCAGCTGAAGACTGGAAATCATCTTACTTTCATTTAGGTCCCTTTACCCACTCTTACTTTTAAATAGCGTTGCCTTGAGTATCAGATGCTGATATAATGCTTCAACCATCAAATATGATTTACAAACTGTCGAGGCATAGGATGGTCTATTGCCTGCACACATATTTCAGCTCTTTCCATTATTTTCTGTTTCTGATACTCCAATTTTCCTTCTTCTATAATTTCCTTTCTATTTTATAAAATTCCATTAGTCAATCTTAATGGGTGGGTCCGCTAGTGACAAATTCCGGTTTTCATCATCTGAGAGAAATCCTAGAAGGAGATTCTCACTGGACACAGAAGTCACTGTTGACAGATACTTTCTTTCAGCGGTCGACAGATGCACTGCCTTCTGACCTCCACGTTTCCTGATGAGAAATCGTTATCATTTGAATTGGTACTTCTCTGTAGTTAATGCACCATTTCTCTTGGTCTGCTTTGAAGATATTTTTCCTCTGTCTTTGTTTTCAGAAGTTTATATATGATGTATCTTGCTGTAGATTCCCTAAGGTGTATCCTGTTTGAGGTGTGCTCAGATTCTTAGGTTGTGTTTTTTTGCCAAATTTGGAACATTTTCAGTCATTACTTATTCAAATATGCCTCAGCCCAGTTCCCCTGGGAGTCTTCTGCAACTCCACTGATAGAAATCTTAGAAATTTTGTTATTGTTCCACAGGTCCCTGGGGCTCAGTCCATTTTTCAAAATCTATTTTATTTCTTCTGTTGTTCAGATGAGTACATTCTGCCAATTTGTCCTGAATTCACTGACACCGTCTTCTGTCATTTCCACTCTTCTATTGAGCCCACCTATTGTGTTCTTTTATTTTGACCATCATATTTTTCAGTTTTATCCTTTACATGTGGTTATTTTTAAAAACTTCTATTGGCCGGGCGCGGTGGCTCAAGCCTGTAATCCCAGCACTTTGGGAGGCCGAGACGGGCGGATCACAAGGTCAGGAGATCGAGACCATCCTGGCTAACACGGTGAAACCCCGTCTCTACTAAAAAAATACAAAAAACTAGCCGGGCGAGGTGGCGGGCGCCTGTAGTCCCAGCTACTCGGGAGGCTGAGGCAGGAGAATGGCGTAAACTCGGGAGGCGGAGCTTGCAGTGAGCTGAGATCCGGCCACTGCACTCCAGCCTGGCCCACAGAGCGAGAGACTCCGTCTCAAAAAAAAAAAAAAAAAAAAAAAAACTTCTATTTTTTTGCTGAAGTTTTCTATTTTTGCATTTGTTTTAAAATAATTTGTTTTTGATTGCTGAAATATTTGTTATGGTGGCTGCTTTAAAATTCTTGTAAGATGATTCCAAAATCTGATTCATCTTGACGTTGACTAAATTTTCTGACTCAAGCAGTGATCTTCTCGGTTCTTGGTATGATGAGCAACTTTCAGTTGTATCCTGGACATTTTATTTGTGTATTTTAGAAGACTCTAAATTCTATTCCAATCTTTCCTTTTCGCAGGTGGTCACCCTGGTTTAAGTTTATCACATGAGTTCTGGTCTACTTTTGTGGGTTGTCATTCCACTGACGGTTTAATTTTCAGAACCTTTGCTGTGTTGTTTTGGTCTGCTTGCTTTATATGATACGAGAGGGGCTTCCAGAGGTCCCTGTACTTGAGGGGGCTGACAGATTCCTTCAGTCTGACCCTCCAGTGTCTCTTGGTGAGGGAACAGCATCTTGGGTCTATGGAGACAAATAGGCTTCATACGCTAAGTGCTTGTTGTAGTGAAATACCTCTTCCTGGTATTACCCAGCAGTCCCAGTGTCTCTGGGCAGGAGAGAGGAGTTTCAGGCCCATGGAGAAAGAGGTATCCCAGGCCAGGCTGCTTGTGGTCATAGGCATGGACTCCCTTTTGCTGGCACAACCTGGTGACCCTGTGTTGTATCTCTTGGTAGAGGGAGAAGTTCCAGGCCTGGTCAGGAAGAAGAACATTTACCCTGCCCATGTATGGCTAGCCATAACTGAATTCCCGACTGATCCCTTTGCCAGTGGTGCTGGGCTTCTGTGGTGACAGTGGATGGATTCCATGAAAGGAAGGAGCTTCCCTGAGCCACCTTCTATTGCTAGATCAGAGGTTGTAAAATGCTGGTCCTGAGCACCTTCTTTTATTGGCTGGGGGAAACAAGATACCCTGCCCTGTTCTGTTTCTCTAGTCCTGATGCCAGAAACCAGTTTGCCTTCCTCTTAGCACCCTTCAGAGTTCTCTGCTGGTTGCCTCTCACATTATGTTCGGGATGTATAGTCGTACTTAGGGAAGAAGAACAAAGAAAAATGTTCAGATCCAATATCTAATCTGGCCATCTTGTACAGATCAGAAGTCTCAGTGATCCTTTTTTAAAAAAAACAAGTCCAATCACATCACATCTTTATTCAAAACTTTATAACGTCTTTGAATTTCATGCAGAGAAAAGCCAAAGCCCTTATGATGGTTGTAAAAACCTAATATAATTCACCCTTGTCTTCAGCGATCTCTCTGACCTCACCTCCTACTACTGATTCCAATCCCCATTTACTATGCTCCAGCCAACTGGCCTCTTGAACTGTTTGTCAAACTACCCTAGATGTCACACACCTTCACATTTACCAATTCTTTTGCTTAGAACCAACCACATGGCTTATCCCTCATAGCCTTTAAATATCTGCTCAAAGATCAGCTTATCAGAGATTCCTTTCCTGAGTACCTACATAAAACAATTACTACTACTACCTCCTTGAACTCTTCTCATCACTCTTACTACTCTCAGTAGTACAATGTCTTGCTCATTATGCATTTAGGTAGCCGTATATTATCTGTAATATATCTGATACAGAGAGTGCCTAACACTTAGTAGATGCTCAATAAAATTGTGCTGAATAAGTGAATGAATTTCAGGGTGCACATTCCTATGCATAGACCCCAACCATCGCTTACTGGGGTCACAATGGTTACACCAAACTGCTTTGTGGAAAAGGACATACCTGAAAAAAAAATGCACTAGAACATATGATAAGCCACAACAGATGGGACAGCTCCCAGACAAGTGAACACGCAGAGGCAGTTTACTCCCACCAACCAATCCTCAGAAATTGTAAACTAATTAAGGAAGTGCTACCCTATAGGTTTATCTGGCTTGCATGGACTTTACAATGAGAAAGTAACCTGCTCTCAGATGAATTTCTGGTACAATAGAAGAAGTACAGCTTCTCTCTTTAAAAGACAAAATGTCATCCTCCAGACAGCCTATGCACACAAGTTTCATAAAGGAGACTAGAATGAGAAGTAATAATAATAAACACTAACCTAGTGCTTCTAACATGATAAGCACTGATCCAAACACATTATGTTAATTCATGTAATCCCTAACACAACCTTAAGGGAGTACTAATATTATCCTCTTTTCATATATGTTAAAACTGAGGTGCAGAGAGGTTAAGTCACTTACTCAAAATCACACAGCCCACAAGGGATACAGCTGGGATTCAAACCCAGGCAGATGGGGTTCAGAGCATGTCCTTTTGACTACCACCCCCTATTACAAAAGAAGTAACCTAAACCAGTACTTCACCCATACAACAACAAAAAAAATAACATACAAACAAATAAAATGATGAATAGATGAGAAACGAATTTGAAGCTTATTTCCCTCAAATTCCAATTTGAAGCTGACCTCTTGGGCAACACTTACATTTGTCCTCAGTTAAATGTACATAATTTGTATGCATTTTATGTATATGTTACATATATTTTACATGCTTATATATTATATATATTAAACATGATATTCTTGAAAGTAGCATACTTTTTCTTGCTATTTATAAAATGTTACACCATATACTAAAGTAACTTCACTTGATATTTACACAGCACGTGTCATAAACTCTATTTAAAAACAGAGGTAAGAAGGGGGAAGCACTCAAAAATATAATTGGAGTAATCAGTTTCATTCAAAATGTAAGTGGGAGAATCAGAATAGAAAATAATGGGATATGCAGATTTATTTTAAATCACATCTAAATTAGAATAAAATCATATCCATTAACAATAGAGAAGTTAACTCATGTTTGCCACATCAATATGAGGTTCTAAACTGTCATAATTAGATGGTCAACTAAGCAAAAGTAATGCTGTTGCTCTCTCAGAACGACAGTAATATTGGCCTACAAGAAACTGCCTGCGTTTGGCCATTTTTGGCCTACTGTTATGGCTATTTCATATGGCTCAGCCTCATAGATTCAGGGCTCCTTTTTAATTTCTTCTTAGGCTCAGTCTTTTCTATTCATGGTTTTTAGGTTTATATAAAGTCAGAGATTAAAGGTCGCCTTGCTTCTATGTACCAAGTATATACCCTTTCAGTATGATACACTTCTTCTCTGTCAAAAACTGGAAACAAAATAAGGCTCACCACACAGCCTATTTCCTACAGATTTATTGATTTGTTTTCCTAAGAAGTTCTAAGCAATGACACTCTTTTTTTCCACTCAGACCTTGCAAATCTAAAAATTTAGATGTGATTTAAAATAAATCTGCAAATCACATTATTTTCTATTCTGATTGTCTCACTTACATTTTGAATGAAACTGATTACTCCAATTATATTTTTGAGTGCTTCCCCCTTCTTACCTCTGTTTTTAAATAGAGTTTATGGCATGTGCTCTGTAAATGTCAAGTGAAGCTACTGTAGGATTTGAAATAGTCTATTTTAAAAAAAAGAAAGAAAGGAAGAAATACATGCTATTTTCTCCTAGAGTCAGTAAGATTTTCCTATTTGTCCTTACAATGGATAGAAGAGTTTATTACTTTGGTAGGTTTCCCCTACTAGAGATCTCAGATACTAAAACAAAGAACACATCATGGGCACTCAAAAATATCCAAGGTGAGTACCCAGGGATGCAGGAGAACAGGAGCAGAACCTTGACACTGACCAGCACGAGGAATAAATCAGTGTCCCCCTAACTGAATGCCTCAGGACATCTTGACTGAGTCCCTAATGCCATTCTTTCAATAGAAGATGCCTAGCTGAGACAAAAAGAAATCAAACATGGCACCTGTTTTCAAAGGGTTGAAATTCAGTCTCATTCTCCAGGGCCAGCCCAGGAATTGAGCCCTCCAAACTTGTCCAGAACCTTAGTTTTGATGACAAACTATCTTCTCCCCTTCAGCCTTCCATTTCTAAGATTCAATAGGCCAGAAGCAATTGTAGACCTTGGCCACATGCACTATGCACCATGTCCTCTCTGAATTCAGGCATCAAAATCTGCACTCCAAGTTCCTGGGAGTCTGAGTGGATCTACTAACTCTTAGACAGTTGTCCAGTCAAGGACTTTATCTGCAACTTGGCAGTATTATCTGCAACCTGAGACACTGGCATTCCTTGGGGGCCCTGATGTTTCAATCAAACTGGGTGCAAAAAGACTCAGAATATGAATCAGAAGTATTCGAATACCTCTCCTAGTTCAGATTCACACAATATATATTCAAATTTACTAAAATTTATCCTAAAAATCAGTAGCAGGTATGAAGCACCTATCAGCATGTGTGTTGTGCCAAGTGTTTCACATGTGTTATCTCATTTAATCCTCTTGAGATTCCTGTTTACTATTTCTAGCTTGTAGAAGAGAACATTGAAGCTCAGAGTGAGTTAAATGTCTTCCTCAGAGATACATAGTGTTCGAGGCAGGTTTTGAACCCTGGGAACTGTATTTCAGAGTCTATAATCTGATATAGGATATCTTACAAAAGAACAACTAGGGAGGTCATGAACAACTTCTATGCAGCACAAAGTGAAGAGATGGCAGTAGGCTGAATTTTTTAACCTCAGTCCCTCCCCACCCAATATACATTAACTAGATAATGGCCTTCCTTCCCCTTCACTGCATGTCCTGTCAGCTCAGTCAGATATAAATACACAGATGCCTACATTTTCCAAGAGTACACTCAGCTCAAAAAAAAAAGATGAGCTCAGAGTAAGGACCGATCCCTTTTCATTCTTCACTGACAAAACCTACCAAGTTTTTCCTTGGTCAAACTCATGTACTTTTCTTCCCAGAAAAATGCATGTTGTAGGCCCCAGCTAGGAGAAGCAGTCTGAAATGATTTCCACCTCTCTACTGCAAAACATTTCCCATCATCATTTTTTAGCCGTAAAGAATCCCAAAGTTTGATTTCCATTTTCCCAGTGTTTTTACAGATTTTGAATTATTTCCATTTCCCAACACAGGGTACAAAAAAAAAGGGGGGGGGGAACAGATTATACCAGGCACAGAAAAATCACTTCCAAATCATTTAGGAAGAAACAGAATAGCACAACAAACTAGTATCCTCAAAGATGACTTAAGGTTTCCCTCTCTTGTTGCAACTGCTCCCAACCCACTTCATTCCTCAATATGTCCAGAAACACCATCTGCTTTAAGAGATGTTGCTAAGAGGCTACTGTCTGTGCATCAGGTTGGGATGCAGCTTTACTTCCCTATAACCTCACAAGGATCTTCTTCTTTCATAACACCAATCAGGGACCTCCAAATCTAGGGTATGGTGAGAGACACCCACCTCATTGCAGTGTAAGTGCTCTAATATTGGGCATACACAATTAACACAATTGTCCAGGTGGGGCACTTCATATTGCCTTAATATTTCAGAGATATGAGAAAGCTATCAGTCAGTTCTGTCCCATCACAGAGACAATCTTCTACTAATTTGAAGAAGAAATAACTTTTTTGTATTTAATGCAAAAACAGCCACAAGTTATTCATTTCACCGTAACTGTGCCTCTGTGCAGTGTGACTTTTCAGATCTTGTCATCAATAGGAGGCATCTATTTCCCCAACCTATGAATGATTTGCTTTGGCATAGAAAATGTGGCAGAAGTGCCAGTATGGCAATTCTGCTTCTAGGGCTTTGCAGCTTCTACCATATCTCAGAACTCTGCCAATGAACTGCCAGAAGAAGCTGGACTAGCCTGTTGGAAGATGAGAGACCACATGGGCCAGATACAAGTCCACCTAGCCATCCTAGCTGAAGCCTCAGATCAGGGGCCAGCCATATCAGCAGAGCCACACATCCAACCTACGGGTAGCTGCAGAAGCCAGAAGGAGCCCAGCTGAGACCAGAATGATCCCCCAGAGCCTGCACCAGATTGTCAACCCAAAGAAAGGTGACCTCAAAAAAATGGTTGTTGTTTTAAGGTATAAGTTTTGGGGTGGTTTGCTACACCAAAAAAAGCTGACTAATGTCTTTGTTCTTTAAATAAGTACATCAGAATATTAAAGAGGAAAAAGATAAAAGGGAAATCCTTCTTAAGAGACAACTCATAATTTAAAAAGAAATGATAAAATATTGCTTTTTCTTTTGTAAATCAGATTTATTTATATGTTCAACTACATCACTACCTAATAATGTAATGTGAACTAAATCACTAGTAGAAAGAAATTACTTTCCTTTTAGAAATGACAATGCACTACAGTAGAAAGAGCATTGATTGGTAATTAAAAGACGAGCATTTTAACCTGGGCTCGTTTACCAGACAGCTATGTGATGGTGGCAGATCTCACTTCCTGACCCTCAATTCTAATAGAAGAAAAACAAAGGGATTGCAGGCTGGGACCAATTCTAAAATTTAAAAAATTATTTCATTTTTCTCTGAAGCATTAGCATTTTTACTATATTTTCATTGGGAATAAAACCACCACATTCACTCCTCCAACTAATAGTCTTTGAGTTCCTGCAATGTGCCAAGCACTGCCCCAACTCATGAAAATACAGCAGTCAATAAGACAGACAAGCATCTGTCCTAGTGGTGTGCTGGGGCAAGCTTGTAAGCTTATGAGAGCCAACTGTACCCTTCACTTTCCAAATCTGTGTTCAGTGATGATGTATCCATATCTCAAAATCAGACACTACAGTATTTACACCATGGAAATTGGCAAATGCTACAAGTTACTTTTCCCACCAGGAGAGCCAGGTCTTAAACACGGACAAGGACAACACTGGACTCTGCTCTCATTGAGTCAACATCCTGATACGGGAGCTAGATATTACATAACTGTGTAAAAAACATTTGATTACAACTGTGAGAAGTGTGGTGAAGCAGCGGAGGGGCTAATGCGTGGGGAGAAAATGTATGTTCCAAGCAGAGGAAAAGTATTGTGAAAATTTTCAGCAGAAAGAAATATGCCGTGTCTAGGGAAACAGAAGAAGGCTAGTGTGGCTATTGTGGATGGAGCACAAAAGGAAAGGGGCCAAGAACTTGGAGGGAAGGTGGGAAAGAAGATATTAACGAAGACTTTCAGGGAAGGTAGCAGGACCAGGTCAAGGTTTAAGGGAGGAAGGGCATGACACCAATCTTGGAAATGCTTGCCTTCTGGTATCTCAGGAACAGGGCATTGGAAAGTGACATGAAATTGGGAGCCAATGTATCCAGATGGTACAAGAAGTTGTAAGTGCAGGTGAGATTCCCTAAAATGTGAGTAGAGAAGGACTGCAACTTACAGTCAGCGAAGTAGACTGGGAATGTGTGGCTGGAGAGGGAGGAAGAGGTAGGAGAAAAAGAAAGTCAAGGAAAGAAAGTGTTTCAAGGAAAATGGGGTTATCAACAATGTAAAATTATGATAAAAGTAATCAAGCACCACAGAGCTCAAGATGGCCAGCATATTTTAAAATGTGAAAGTCATTGATGGGTTAAGAAAGAGTAACTTGGAGGAGTAGTGGGTACAGAATCCAGGTTGATAAGGACTGAGGAGTTGGTGAAAGGTGAGAATAATGGAGAGAGCATAGGCAGGTCTTTGAAGAAGCTTGATATGAGTGAAAGCAATAAAGAAAGGAAGTAGTCAGTGAGGGTCAAGAGGGGATATAGGGTTTTCTTTTAAGATGGGTAAGCATGTCATGTTCAATATTGATGTACAGATCTGGTTACAGGGGAAATATTGACAACACAAGAAAGGGAAGGGATCAATTTTAGTGTGAAATCATTCAGAAGCTAGGGTCCAGGGTCAAAGTGGAAAGGATGGGCTGGGAAAGGAAGAGGGAGACAGAAGAAAGCAGCCGTAAATGAAAGTGTACTATTAGTGCTGGTGGCGGGGAATACTGTGTTTTCTCTCTTCTCCAGGTGGCAGAGGTCACATAAACTGCTAAGAGTAAGACAGCTGGAGATTTAAACAAGAAGGAGAGGGTTTTAATGAATGAACTATTGAAAGGTCATTGGCTTTGGACCTGACAGATCTGGCTTTCCACCACTTAGTAACCTGTAACCTTAGAAAAGATGCACAGCCTTTGTAAGTTTCATTCATTTGACACACATCGATTGAGCAATGACTGTATGTTAGCAGTGTACTCAAAATGCCAAACAAATGGGGTAAAGTCCCTGAATTCAAGTCCTTGATCATTCACTGGGAAAGCAAAATGAGTCAGACAGAATCAACATAGCATTTAAAGGCGCTAAGGTAAAAGAAGGCACAAGGTATTCTAGAAGAACAGAAGAGAGGGCTCCATTCTAAATTGGCAGGGTTAGAGAGTCTTCCAGAGTAAAAATCACCCTATCCATAGCCTCAGTTTTCTCAATGCAAAATGGAAAAAAATCAATCGATTGATGAATTCATGTGATAGTTTCTCTGCATAAGGTATCCTGGCACAACGTCTGCAGCACAACAGTTTATTAATAAGTTCGACTTTCCTTCCCCAGAAATTATCATGGTACCCTTATGGCTATTAGGTTAACATACAAAGTTGCCAAAAACTTATATTCTCTGTACAGTTTTCAATTTTCCCCATGTTTCTCAAGACATATTCCTTCCTCATGATGGCTAGAAGCCACTAAAATTATCCTTGAAATGTTAAAGCCCAGAATAGAAAATATACAAAACTAACAATAATATATTGTACAGGGAATGATAGCCATTGACAGAATTAACAAATTCTATTCCCACTTTTATTTCTCCTTCAAGTTTATGGGCCAGATGTAGCTGGATCTTTAACATCAGAGACCCTGCCTTCCTTCAAATAAATGATCATCTAATGTGTCAGTCAGTAATTCTAACTGCAAAGGGACACTCTATCTTAAACTGGCATAGCCTATGAAGGGGATTGATTCAATCATGGAATTGAAATGGACTGATCTGTGGCCGGGCGCGGTGGCTCAAGCCTGTAATCCCAGCACTTTGGGAGGCCGAGACGGGTGGATCACGAGGTCAGGAGATCGAGACCATCCTGGCTAACATGGTGAAACCCCGTCTCTACTAAAAAATACAAAAAACTAGCCGGGCGAGGTGGCGGGCGCCTGTAGTCCTAGCTACTCGGGAGGCTGAGGCAGGAGAATGGCATAAACCCAGGACGCGGAGCTTGCAGTGAGCTGAGATCCGGCCACCGCACTCCAGCCCGGGCAACCGAGCGAGACTCCGTCTCAAAAAAAAAAAAAAAAAAAAAGAAAAGAAATGGACTGATCTGGCATCTCAAATGACATCACTAAGGACTTGGTTCTTCATTGGCTTGTCTTCTGCAGGGCTAGCTTCCCATTTTGTCTCCCAAAGTAGCATCTGAGCTACTCCAATATCTTCTTTCAGGGGAACAAGATAACAAAAGTGAGTCCAGATATTACATCCTTGCAGCACATAATCCAGAAAAAGAAGGAAAGTTTCTTTCCCCATAAATTCAAGGAAGCTTCTTATTGCAAGAAACTTTGCATTGACTCGGAAGAGCCATTCCTGATCCAAGCTCTGTGCAGTGATGTCCAATAACATATTCTGCAATGACGTGAATGGCACCTGGGCACAGGTGGCTAGTGAGCACCTGAAAGGTAGGTAGTGGGATTGAGAAACTGAATTTTTAATTTAATTTTAATTAAAACTTAACTGTAAACAGTGACATGAGTCTAGAGGCCACTGTATGAGACAGCACAGCTCTGCGGTGAGAAAAGGGTGGACTACACTGGTTGGCTAAACCAGTCAGTGCTCACTGCCTTGATCTGGGGGTGAAGTTAATCCCATTCATTCGACCAAGGGAACCAAGGGAAGTCATTCTGCCTGGTGTCCTGGAGCCCACCATTCCTATTTTCCCTAGATTAATGGCCCAATTCAACATGAAAATCCTTTGCCAAGGACTCATATTTATAAATTTTACCTAGCAAAATGACACCTGAAAGTCACTTTGGAATAATAGCCTTTTAAGTCAGAGAGGGACCTAAGGGCTCCTACACTTCAGATCCATATTTCACAGAGAAGAATTGGGATTGGAGCATAATTGCTTTGCTTATGGCCATTATGAGCAAGACCTGGATACACTGACCGTCAGCCATTTTTCCACTGTAAAAATCTAGTCTTTATGTCACAGCACTCCAATAGGCCCACTGTGACAGAATTAACCTCATTCCATATGAAGCTTTGCAATCATTAGCTTATTGAAGCTTCCAGTATAGGATGTTATCATAGAGGCCCGATATTTATACTCAAATGCCTAAATGAGCCTAAAAGGTCATGTAAATTAGATAGGCTAGCCTGCTGGGAACTGTGGCAGATTGCATACCACACACCCTGTCTAAAGCAGGCAGCTGCTGCACTGCCCCAGCCAAATGTGGCCATGGGGGTATGTCGGCTGGCATTGCCATGCCTCCGATTTTTTGAGAAATCCAGATCTGTATATGAACCTGCAGATTTTTAAATGCTGGCAACTCATGTTTATGTATTTAATTATTTGCACAGGCCAAGCAAGAACTGTTCGTGAATGGGTGCAGGCTCCAGTTTGCACACTGTGATACAGATTTTAAAAGTCTGACTTACCTGAAATTAAAGCCACTAGAGTGGCTGCTGCTGTTGGTGCCCATGTGTTTTCATGTATGCCGACTGACAGCTTCCAACTACATCTATGTCTGAGAGATTTCTCAAAGCCTGGGGCCCACTGGCCTGGAAGCCCCTCAGTCTCTAGGAGAGGCTGGCAGAAGAGCTGAGAAGGTAACCCCTGAGAGAGCTGGTCCAATCACTGATTATTAGGAACTGGTGAGTATACCACTGCTCCCTCTCCCGTCTGCACTGTCTCCCAGAGCTCGCCAATGGGATGCAGCTTCACTTGTCCACCGTGGTAACTTATTTGATAGCTCACCCTTTAATGGCTGTCATCCCTTGCCTGTCTCACTTCCCCACTGCCCTGCCCACACTTTCTGGGGTCACTTCCCAAATAAAACCATTTGAGCTTGAATCCTTTCCTTGCAGACAACTGTTGGAAAAACTCAACCTACAAACACCAGAAACCTGAAATTATTTTGAAATTCTGTTTTTGCTCTTTACTTTTTTCCTCTAGTTATGAACTATGCCAGGCTAAAATACATGAAAAAGTCACTTTAGTATCTAAGAAGGCATATACTCTGATATATTAATATTTCAGTATTCACAATATAATGCTGAAACTTCTGTCCTCTTGCATAATGAAGCCATGCTATAGGACCAAATGTTCATCTAAAAATAGAATCCATTATGTATACCAAAACAGTCATTAGTTTCTTAGCATAGTAACTAGTTCTGTCCCACAAAACTTCTCACTGAAGCATTCATTTCACACAGGTGCACTGTTTGCCATGATGCAATATAATTTCCAGACCACAGTTCCTAAGTGGGGAGTTTTGCACAATGCCAGGGAGAAATCTCATGAAAAATCATTACCACGATCCCCATTCCCTATAGAAGCAGAATAAAAAAACCAAACATTCTAACAGGAGAAATGTGAATTTTACTATTCTGAAATGTATTATGTAGAGGTGATGACAGGCAAACTTCCTGTCACAACTGAAATTATCTAGCTCTCTCTGGTTTGCCCAGTTGAGTGTATGTCTCAGTTAAGGAAGGAGTCCTACAAATTGATAAGAAATGACATAATGCTGCAATTTAATAAGATAATATCTGCCTTTGTATCCAGAAATGAAAAATTAGATATAAAATAAAATAGTTATATAAGGTCATTGTTAAAACCACACTTATTCAAGGCTGCAGTTAATTTAATTAAGTATGGAATTTACATAGTACTGTGATCTAAACAAGGGTCTCAAAAAACACAAATATAAGGTTAATAAACAGGGCTTGAATTCTGAGGACATGTTTGGGAAGGATAAAAGAAGCAGCTAATACCTGTAACATTCAGGAAATGGAAAGTTAAAAAATTTTTAATCCACAGAATATAAGAAAAAATCTATTTTGATTCAACCTTAGATACTGAGATTCATTCTAAAAAATGCTAGTAATTTATTGCCTCATTAAGCACGGTGTAAGGAATATTATCCAATCATAGTCAAATAATTCAGAATCTGGTAGGGCCTGGAGTTACTCACGTGGAGTATTACTTCTGAGTAGAAAGTAGGCCACGCCACAGGCAGGAAAGGCAAAGGGAGCACATCCTTTCAGGAAGTTTACTGAATTAATTTGTAAGGTCAGCTTGCTTTCTATCCGTGTTCACCTTGGCTGTACATTAGAATCAAATGAGGAGCTTTCAAAAAAAAAAAAAAAAAAAGTCTAATGTTCTGACCACACCCCAGACCAATTAAATCAGGCTCTCTGGAGGCAGGAAGCCCAGGCAGTAGCATCCTCTGAGGCTTCCCCTGTCATTTCAATGTGCAGCCCAACTTGAGAATACCTTCTTCACACAGTTTGTCTTTTCCTGGCAAATGTACTAGGCCTACTGAGGTTTCTTTTCCAAACAGATCCAAGGAAAAGAATCCTGCAGGTAAACTTAACTTTACATATTAAACCGTTTCTTTAAACAGCAAAAAGTTAAGAGCTAGAACACAGAGCCAGACTGTGCTGCCACTGTTCTTTCTATTCCTGACTCTGCCATTAACCAACTGTATGATCAGAGGTCATGACTTAACTTCTGTGCACACTTCAGTTTACCCACTTTTAAAGGTAGATAATAGTAGCACTGTCCTTTATAGGATTATGGAAATGATGAAATTGCATATGTCTGCCAACACATACCATATATATGTGTAAGTATACACACACTATGTATGTATATATATAGCACAGCATATAGACAAACTATGTATGTATATATGTAACATATATGCACAATATACATACTATTATAGACTATAAGTATACATATGCTACATATACTATATAAATATATGTATAAAATATGTATATGATATAAATATACAGACTACATATTATTAGAATTGCACCTGGCGTGGATAAAACAGCATATATGTGTTTGCTGTTGGTGGTGCTAAGGATAACAAGGATAATAATAACAATGATGAAAAGGTATGTGCAAAGTACATTAGTGAATATTATATGCTTCCCTAGATTTCAGAAACTTATTTATAATAGGTACCAACTTCCTAATAAGTCAGTTGTTCCAAGTTTGCATTTTTGCCTTTTAAATCACTTAAAGTAAATTTAAAATATTAAATATTTTAAAGTGGAAGTAATTATATGATTTATTTTAATATTTTGTGTGTGTGATAAATGTTTAAATAATCCAGCACTCAATCTAAATTTATTTTACCAAAAGACAAAAAGAGACTTGTCTTGCTGATTAAATATAAGAAAGAGCTTGACAAGTGATAGGTTTGGCTGTGTCCCCACCCAAACCTCATCTTGAATTCCCCTGTGTTGTAGGAGGGACCTGAGGGGAGGTAATGGAATCATGGGGACAGGTCTTTCCTGTGCTGTTCTCATGATAGTGAATAAGTCTCACGAGATCTAATGGTTTTAAAAACAGGAGTTTCCCTGTAGAAGCCCTTCTCTCTTGCCTGACATCATGTGAGACATCCCTCTCACCTTCCACCATGATTGTGAGGCCACCCCAGCCACATGGAACCGTAATCCCATTAAACCTCTTTCTTTTATAAATTGTCCAGTCCTGAGTATGTCTTTATCAGTGGCATGAAAACAGACTAATACAGTACATTGGTACCAGTAGTGTGGTGTTGCTGAAAAGATACCCAAAAATGGGGAAGCGACTTTGGAACTGGATAGCAAGCAGAGGTTGGAACAGTTTGGAGGGCTCAGAAGAAACAGGAAAATGTGGAAAAGTTTGGAACTTCCTAAAGACTTGTTGAATGGCTTTGACAAAAATGCTGATAGTAATATGAACAACAAGGTCCAGGCTGAGGTGGTCTCAGATGGAGATGAGGAACTCATAGGGAAATGGAGCAAAGGTGACTCTTGCTATGTTTTAGCAAACAGACTGGCAGCATTTTGCCCCTCCCCTAGAGATTTAGGGAACTTTGAACTAGAAAGAGATGATATAGCGTATCTGGTGGAAGAAATATCCTTTTTTTTTTTTGAGATACAGTTTTGCTCTTGTTGCCCAGGCTGGAGTACAATGGTGTGATCTTGGCTCACTGCAACCTCCACTTCCCAAGTTCAAGCGATTTGCCCCAGCCTTCCTGAGTAGCTGGGCTTACAGGCATGTGTCACCATGCCTGGCTAACTGTGTGTTTTTAGTAGAGACGGGGTTTCTCCATGTTGGTCAGGCTGGTCCCAAACTCCTGATTTCAGGTGATCCACCCACCTTGGCCTCCAAAGTGCTGGGATTACAGGCATGAACCTCCACACCCGGCCTGGTGGAAGAAATTTCTAAGCAGCAAAGCATTCAAGAGGTGACTTGGGTACTGTTAAACACATTCAGTTTTATACAGGAAACAGCATAAAAGTTCAGAAAATTTTCAGCCTGACAATGCAATAGAAAAGAAAATCCCATTTTCTGAGGAGAAATTCAAGCTGGCTGCAGAAACTTGCATAAGTAACACGGAGCCAAATATTAATCCCCAAGACAATGGGGAAAATGGCTCCAGGGCATGTCAGATGTCTTCATAGCAGCCCCTCCCATCACAGGCCTGGAGGCCTGGAAGGAAAAAAAGGTTTTGTGGGATTGGCCCAGGGTCCTTGTGCTGTGTGTAGCCTAGGGACTTGATGCCCTACATCCCAGCCACTCTAACTGTGCCTCAAAGGGGCCAATATAGAACATGGGCCATGGCTTCAGAAAGTGAAAGCACCAAGCCTTAGCAGCTTCCACATGGTGTTGAGCTTATGGGTGCACAGAAGTCAAGAATTGAGGTTTGGGAACCTCTGCCTAGATTTCAGAGGATATATGGAAACACCTGGATGTCCAGGCAGAAGTTTGCTGCTGGGGTGGAGCTCTCATGGAGAGCCCCTGCTAGGGCAGTGCAGAAGGGAAATGTGGGGTTGGAGTCCTCACACAGAGTCCCAACTGGGGCATTGCCTAGTGGATCTGTGAGAAGGCCACCATCATCCAGACCCTGGAATGGTAGATTCACCTACAACTTGCACTGTGGCCCTGGAAAAGCCACAGACATCAATGCCAGCCCATGAAAGCAGCCAGGAGGGGGGCTGTACCCTGCAAAGCCACAGGAGCAGAGTTGCCCAAGGCCACAGGAGTCCATCTCTTGCATCAAAGTGACCTAGATGTGAGACATGGAGTCAAAGGAGATCATTTTGGAGCTTTAAGATTTGACTATCCCGCTGGATTTTGGACTTCCATGAAGCCTTGTAGCCCCTTTGTTTTGGCCAGTTTCTCCCATTTGGAATGGTTCTATTTACCCAATGCCTATACTTCCATTGTATCTAGAAAGTAACTAGCTTTTGATTTCACAGGCTTATAGGCAGAAGGGAATTGCTTTGTCTCGGATTAGACTTTGGACTGTGGACCTCTGATTTATGCTGAAATGGGTTAAGACTTTGGGGGACTGTTGGAAAGACATGATTGGTTTTGAAATATTAGGACATGAGATTTGGGAGGGGCCAGGGGCAGAATGATATGGTTTTGCTGTGTCCCTACCCAAATCTCATCTTGAATTCCCATGGGTTGTGGGTGAGACCTCTTTCTTTTGTAAACTGCCCAGTCTCAGGTGTGTCTTATCAACAGCATGAAAATGGACTAATACAACAATGTCTCCATCAGTACCATCAAATAATCTTGAATTGGCAAGAAAATGAATTGCAGAACAACCAAATATGCCTACTCTACCTACAACACTTTTAATTCAAACAAAAGAGCATGGCATTATATCAATACCAAGTACCCAGGGATTCTATTTGTAACAAAGTCAAAGGAATTTTCTCCATAACAGGAAGTAAAATAATGAACAATGTGTAGAATATATTTCCTTCACATATTCTGCCAATCCAATGTCTCGAACCATTTTTTGGCATCAAAAAGTACAAATATTCCATTATAATAGCTTCCTAGCATGGAAAGTATCCAATTTAATTTCTCCTAAAATAGTGGGAAGAGCTAAATATATGCAACTTATAAAACCAAGGAATAATTTTGTAATTAAATTATATTAGGAGTAATGAATTTTTGTGATATTACATGTTTCTAAACTGTGGTTACAATACATTAAAACAAGCAGTGCTGTTGTTATGCACATAATGAAGTGTGGTGATGGTGACATAAAATTGTATTAATGTATTTCTACCCTAAAAATGATTCCAAAGAAGCTGCAATGAAACCATCTCAAAATGACTAGCCTAATTTTAAAATATACTTTAAGAGGCTACACTTCAATTAGAAATTCTACCAAAAAAATCATGAATCACATCCTCTAAGAAGAAAATGATTCCATTCTAATAACATTGTGTATACATAAGCTAAGGCATCACGACATGTCTATTCGACGCTAGCCAGAGTTCACTGGCACAAAATCTTGGGGAGTCACAGAAGTGAAAAGAAGGTAATGTTAATAAAGTGGAAAAACTTAACCTGGAAGTTGGTATGGTGAGGACAGATTTGTTCCTCAGCAATCTGAACCTTGGCTTAGTGGCTAAACTATCCTCAAAAACACTAAGGTCTTGGTAAGTAGGAAGGGAGTGGCCTGATGCCCACGTAGTTGTCACAATCCTAAAGTAATTATCTTAGGAAAAAGGCACAGGCAACCATGATTGTGTCCAATTCTTCTTGTGAATAATACAATTTTCACCTATCAAAGTCCTCTAAATCATCTTAAAAGTTGTTCCATACGATGCTTCAAATTCCCAAGGGTCCAAGAAACTTTCACCTATGATGAAGTATTTATTAGCAAATTAGCCTCAGAGGGAAAGTCTTTTAAACAATAAATCCTTCTTTTGCCTTCCATGGCTCTGTTCCCAAAACATTATGAAATACATAAATAAACATCTTATTTGACCAAACAGACCTAAGCTTCAATGTTTCAGATGAAAAGACTACAGCAGAGTCTAAACAGAAAACAAGTCAGTGTTGCCTTGAAGAAGAAAAAAGGAATAAAAAGATATACATAAATAAATGCTCACTTGGTTTTCAAAACAGCATATTTTTGTGGTCCCTAATACTTATGGACAATTGTTTGGCTAGAGAATAATTGTTTATTATGTAGCAATAATAAAAGTCACCACAAAGGATGGAGGGGTTACAAAGTAGCAGGTGTTATGCTAAGTCATTCATTTTACACATTGAATGTTCACAACACTGAGAGAGTAATACCCATCTTATAGATAATGATACCAAGGCTTTGAGTTTTAAAGAGATTCACTGAGGGTGACTCATTAAATACACAGCAGAGCCAGACTGTGACAATCCACATCTGTCACAGCTTCAAAACTGTTTTCCTCAACCAGCTTTGTGCTTCCCAAATTAGGACTGTTTTAGGAAAACCAGACTTGGCTTCAAACAAAAGTGTTCACCTAATATATTCCAATCTCTCTTAACCAAGGAATCCTTCTAAAATCCTTCATTTGGGGGCATCTATATTAAGTTGTTAAGCACTATGCATCTGCATTAAGCAATTCCTAGGTAAGGAGTCTAGTAAAAGTAGTTTACTTTAGAGGTGATTTTAAAACACAATCAGGAGTGGAGAAGTGAGACAGGAAGGGAAGGAAACCCATAAGGGGAACATTTTTAAGCCACTTACCACTGTAGGTAACTGGGCTTAATCCACTAGAGAATTCTAGGATATAATATAAAGCATGCACCTTTAGGTTATCCCACCCAAGAGGTGAGGGAGCTGTGGTATTTATCCACTGAATCTCATTGGTTACGGTGAGCATGAATTGCCAGGAACTTCTGGGCAGCTGCATGGGTAGCAACGTAAGTTCTAGTAGCCAGACAATGAAAAAGAATGCAGGCACTGGCCAGCCACTGGAGCCCAGCTTGTGTTCTCAGGAGTGGTGAGGAAGAGGGTGTGGATATGGCACTGTGTCTGTTCTAGCTGTTAATATCATCAATACTGGTGAAGGAAATTCAAGGAAGGTGAAGGCAAAGACTTAGTCCCCAGATGCTGCTGCTGAGTCAACAATGACTGATACACTGCTCCAGGCCAAGGAACAATCCCAGCCCTCACAAAGCAATCCTCACGTGAATTCTGGTGTTTTGTTTTGTTTTCCAGATAATGTAAGTTATTGTTTCAACCTTTAGGGAAAGTTACCAAACAAAATGAATAGCATTTGTCTTCTAAATTTATAACTACATCATTGCATTTAATCACTCAGTGGACTCCTGAATGACCTATCCCTTATCATACACAAGAAGGGTCAAAGTTGATAATTTTGGGATACCCTAGAGAAGTATATCCCAAAGAGAAAGCCTCACTGCTAAAAATCATTAATGAAATATGTGGTGCCCAGTAGTTCTTTATGGAAGTCAGACTATTTTTAATAGGAAATCACTAGATTTTCTTGTTGACGTTTATGATGCATCATTCAAAATATTTTTGAACTCTGGACTCATGCTGAAAAATGTTACTGTGACTTATGTAAATATTTAACTTTTAAACTTTGCTTTTGAACTCTGTAGAAATTTAAGGTTATCATCAGAGAAGACTATCTGTGGTTGCCATTAATGGAAACTGAATCATCACTGTGTACAAACATCCAGAATGGTGTCTCATGCAAATTCACAGGCCAGAACAAGATGGCAGATGGCATAGATTCTAGAACCGATCTTTCTTGTGCTAAGTCTCTAGAAATGATTAAATATGCAGGTATAAATTTAAATCTCTAATCTAGGATCACGGGTAAACAAAAAGAATTACAGTTTTTGAGCCACAAAGTATGAAAGGCAGAAAATAAATGAGATAAAAATGAAGTAGGAAATCAGAACCCAGCAGTCCACAGGTATTAAAACATAACAGATCTTTGGGCTATCCAAACCAGGTGGTGAAATGTCAGCACTACGAGTGATATGAAGAAATTGAAGTTAGAGCTCTCACACCGGTCCTCATAACACATTACATATGGATTAAAAACCTAGATTCATAATGGTGATGAGAAGGAATCAGAAATATCTTAAAGGAAGCAAAAGGTGGGGAGGTAGTTGGAATGTAACTACATCAAAATTTAAAGCTTCACGTCATCTTTTGTTACCCATAAATTAGATGTTAAGAAAGTCAAAGACAAACCACAGACAGGAAGAGTGTAATTGCAACATTTATAACAGCTAAAGGAGTACATCTAGAATACACAGAGAACTGTCAACACAAGGGCAAGAGATATAAATAGGCAATCCATGTAAGGAAAAACTGAAATGGCCAATGAACATATGATAATATACACAGTTTACTAGCAAATCAGGCAATGGCAGATTAAAACAAGGTGATATAGCAGTTGCATCAGTTGGGCAAAAATTAAAATATTTCTGTTACTGTTGGTTGGGCTTAAGAAAACAGTTCCACTCATATAAGACGGGTCGGCTTATAAAATGGTACAGCCATTAACTATAATTTAGGATAGGTGTAACCTTGAATCAGCAATCGCATTTCTGAGCACTTACCTTAGGGAATCCCTGACCCATATTCCCAGAGAGGGCTACTACACACAGCTGACTATTACTCCATATTATAGGATTCTTTGTAATCCCAAATTAGAAACAAACACCAGGAATCCATCAATGAGAACTTTTGTATTCTTAAATAAAATTGGCTAATCAATTATTTAACATACGATAGAGCAATACGAAAGAATGTGATAGATACACATGTACTAACCTGAAAAACTCCCTAAGATAGACCAATTTAACAGAATTATATAGACACGCATGTACTAACTTGAAAAATTCTCTAAGACACACTGTATGGTAAAAAGGAAATTGTGGAATAGTTAAAGTAATATGATGTGACTTAGTATAAAAATGGACATAAGCAAAACAAAATGAAGTATTTCCATAGTTACGCACGCACAAATTTATTTAAAAGAGACCTACAAAGAAACCATGAAGCTATTAGTTGACTCTGGATAGAGAACTAGGATTGGAATCAATAGGAGAGTGCAGTTTAAAGGTAGTTACATTGCTTTACTCTTTTACAGATAAAAAGATACTTGTATATGATCCACAACATTAAAAATAAATAAGATTTGTAACAAAAAAAGAAAATAATAGGAGTTCTTCATGTAAAACGTGTGTTTTTCCTCCCATTCCTTTTTAAATTGAATGATGTGTTCCTTTTCCCTTCCCCCAAGCTCCAGTTGTATGAAGACAAGGAAGAGTTTACTGAACTATATTGAACTTCTTGGATCTGAACTAGTGGTGACTAGTTTTATTTTTACACTAACCTTGGCACAGAAGCACGGCATCAAGTTGCAAGAAAAAGGTCTAATTTTTTTTCATATTCTAGCAGGATAGGTTTTGGTTAACTTTTTCACATTGACACTTTTTTTCCTCTTTAGCCTTTCTTTCAAAACCAGTGGAGCAGATTCTTACAGTTCACATGGTTTTCACAGCTAATACTTCCTGTGGCAGTTTCTAGTGCTCACATGGCACGGATCCAGAGAAAACTTACAGCCTAATGCATGCCACCTCTCAAGGACTCAGGCTGTGCAGGACTCCCTTCTCACCCGTGACTTACAAATAAATCCATCCTCTTCGCATCACCTACACTTACACAAGAAAAACCACTCTCCCTAAAAGAGTCATATTCAGAAACTCGTTTTTGCTCATTTTATTCAATAAGATTTCCAGAGCCAACAATACAGTGAAAAGAATTATTAAAATAAGTCCAGAGCTGGCACAAAGCATAAACATTTATCCCTAAAAACGATATTCATATTTATCTGCTTCCACCAACTCCAAACATTCTGTCAGTGTTTCACTAAAACACATTTCTGCTACCTAAAAATGACTCACTAGCTTTAGTTTTTGATTCCTAAATTCATCATCTGTGCTATCTTCTTTGTCACCTATCATTTCTATGGTGACAAATCAAAGGAGGGGTTTTGGAAGGCAACATGTCATTGTCTACAGAGGGGAAAGCCAGTGGCTTGAAATAAGTGGCTCTGATACAAGATCTGATGTAGCCATGACAAGAGGACATGCACAGAACACCATACAATGTGACCATTTACCTCCAATGCTATAAAAAAGAAAAAAAACTCTTCTAAAATCCTCCCTGCTAGGGATTTCTGCTCACCTCTGAGCAGACTAGGCCTCAGACGATTGCTAATCCAAGTACTTTGGTATAAGCTTCATGGACCAAAGAGGGAATATATTAGAAGAAGTCCAAAGGGAGAAGAGAGGCATATTACAATAAACACCAGTGCAAGCTTCCCAACCAATGGAAAACACAGTGTAAAAAATCAAGGGATAAACTTAAAGGTATCACATTTTCTTGTTCTCTGAGAGATTGTCTCTGTGATACAAGTGGCAGATTCCTAAAACTAATTGCCAGATAAAAATATTTTTTAAAAAGTGGCCCTCTAATTAGCATCATGATTGTACCATTCATCCATGTACCTTCAAATGATCTCATGCAAAAACACCCACTAAAAGCTTGGCGTGCCATCTTTTATTTGCATGCACCATTTCTTCTAGCACACATTTACTCTAATTCATCACTTGGAGTTGTCCATCTCCTAAAAGTGGATGAATCACTCTTGCTGGTTCCAGGACTGGGCTTAAAGCCAGAACGAAAATGACAAACTTGAAAGCATGGTAAGTCTAATTTTTTTTTTCTTAAATCCTCTCACCTTTTGGATTCTAAGATATATGATCACTAAGAAATAAGCCTCCAAATTCTGATTAATGACTGAGAGATGACTTCGGTATTTAGAAAGTGAAAAGTCAAATTTACCATTTCTATCTGTTGGCTAGAACTGTAAGAGTAATATCCATGAAAAGAAAAGTAATAACATGATAAAAGGAATTGCTACCACATTATCTGTTTCAGTGGGTCATAAACAGCATTACAACCAAGATTAAAAAGTTTGTGAAAAAATTAAAACAAATTTTCCTACATTTGAAAATAAACATGGGTCAAAATACTGGGTTCACAATAGAGATGCAACAAAGAGGCTTTGGTCCTAAACCCTTTTTCTTTATTAAGCAAATAAATATTGATGATTGGTCTAGAGGGGAGTTTAACTGAGTTGCCATGAATTATTTAAAAATCCCAGAATATCTTCTATTGCTTTTATAGAAGCTTGATCTACAAGTTGAAAAATCAAACTGACAGTTTGGTCTCTTGTACAAATACCCAACCTTTAGAAATGTTCTAGGCATTATAAATACATATTTCATGAATACAGTTTCAACAGTTCTAAAAATATCCTTTAGGAGAAGAAAAAAACACCCAAAAAACAAAACTTCTTGCAAGCCATTGTTTTACACATAACAGCAGGAAACCAAACAGAATGTCTAAGCCAAAGCGATTAACACACCCAATAATAAATGTGAGCGTTAAGTAGGAAATCCTACTCAAATACAATTTTTGACATTAGCATAGGGTCTGTGGTTTACCTCCACTTCTACAGCCACACATGGTTCCACGGCACACTGATTTCGAATCTAACTCCAGGACAACAAGACTGAAATTTGCCTTTTGAATGATGTGTAAACAGGCTCATTCAGGAGTGGCCCTGGGACCAGACACAGGTATAATTGAGCTTGCCTCAGAGACAGAAGGCAAAGCTGACAGGCAACTCCAGGAACTTTGGATATAAGAAACTAATTTAGAGTTTTGAAAGAGCTAACAATTTGTTCCTCCTTCATCAGTAACTGTGGAGGTTGCAGCTATTTTAATGGTACACTATTATTATTCTACTGTTTTCAACATATATTTAGCATTCTCAATAAACCCTATCCCATTTCTCCATATATCAAAACTTAGAGAACAAAAACATTCTATATTCTGTGGCCTCTGAGGTTCAAGTGTAGGACTGTGGCAATGATGTTTGAAATAATAACCACTTTCCATGAGTGTTCTCGTCTAACTGCCCATTAAACTCCAAATAAATCTTATGATCAGCAGACATTCTACTTTTTAATAATTCAGTACAGAATCATCAATTGGTTTCATAATAAATGAGATAATAAATTCATGCTATTGTGGGCAGAAAGCAAATTTAGTAAGAAATTCCTGACAACTGAAGGAATAGGCTAAAGGAATTTTATTCTTGATTTTTCTGACATAAACAAATTATCAAGGCCAAATTCCTGCTAATTCTGAGAGAGTCCTTAATGAACAGCACAGGGGAAAAGAGAGAGAAAGAAAAGCCAAGGGGTATGGCTACTGGGTCAAAAGTTATTTTCTCATCATTTTTCTTCGTCCTTTACGGGTGGGGACTTAAATCAGGAAAGCTGGCTAATTATGTTCTACACCAAATGTAATTCAAATCCTAACACATAATATAAGCAGAACCAAAAATACCAGTTGCTCTAGAATTTAGCAAATCTACTATTTCAAACTAGTGACTTTGAAAAGTCCTAAGTTCTAAGAACACCTTAGATATTCTTTAAAAGTGGAACATTTAAATAAACTGCAAAAGATCTGTAGAATGGATGTTCTTCTATAGATAAGATACGTAAATACTTTTCAAAGTAGTAAATGATGGAAAAATGTAAGAAAGACATCTCATTTCTTACCTTGTTTTGATCTGTCCAGTAAAAGAAAAATCCCTGAGGGTCAGTCCTCAAAATAATTGGAGTAACAATAGTTGAGTCCTAGAAATGTAAGAAGAAACATGAATATCAACATATATCATTGTAGAAAAATCTATCCAGGAGTTATTTAAGAAGTAATAACTGTAAGGAGATTCTCCAAAGTAGTCAATTATTAAGAAAAATTTCAAAAGAAATTAGACATGGCATTTTTAACTTCATGGAATTATCCATCATGTAAGTTTCCTAATAATCAGAATACTTATACATAACTTGTAATGGAAAAAGCCATTATGCATTTATTGATTAAGGTATGTTTTCTATTAAAAATCTATATTTAGTTTTTCAAATAATTTTAAGACTAAACATCATCACATATTTTTATGATTAATATTAACTAAAATCCATGCTTAAGAATAGTTACATTTGCTCCATAAAATGATTTTTAATTGTAATAGAGTAAAACATAGCATTTGAGCATCCCTGTTTCCAAGGTAACTGTAAATAAGGCCATCTTCTACATATTCAGAAAGATATCTACCAACTTGCTGCAAATTTCAATTTTACGTGCTAAAATAAAACATCATAGGTAAATAGTCTTCAGAGTTGAAGGCATGCATGGTACAAAGCAAAACTTGCCTACATTGTAATTACAATATTAAACATTTCTAAAACACGTGTTCTTTTCTCTTAGCGATTTTCAGAAAGACATACCATCTGCACCAGAAAATACATATCACTGGATATGGATTTTTATCCTGAAACACTCAGGCCTTTGCAGGAATTGCATTTTTTAGAGAGACATAAATTGCCAGTTTTTTCAACCGTTTCATACGCACAACCACAGTGTGTCGTATCATCTAGCTTGTTAAAAGAACTTGTAATGAAAATTAGAACTTGAGAGATAATTTTGGCATAGGGACTTTTTTCTTCCTAATGGGCAGAGTAGTATGAATGATTTTCATCTACGTATTAAGTTTTATTGTAAGAGCTCGGTTCTGGAAGATGCTCTTCTCTTGGGTTCAAATTCCTGCCTGTCCTGTCTCAGTGCACAGCTTTACACAACTGAAAAAAGAAGGGGATAATCATAACACATAACTCAGAAGGTTGTCGTGAGAATTAGCTATGATAATTTGGGGTAAAGCATCTGGGCACGTATGCCACATAAAAATGTTCATTATTATGATAGTGGATTATATTTAAAAACAGATGTATCCAAATACTAAATGTAAATTTATCAGAATATTCTGTTACTGTAGTAAAACACACAGAACATAACATTTACTCTTTTCTAATATACTTTACAGTGGTATTACATGCATTCACCTTGCTGTGCTGCCATCAGCACCATCCATCTTCAGAACTTTTCATCTTCCCAAATTGAAACGCCACATGCATTAAACATTAATTCCTCATTCCCTCCTCCCCCCATAACCTGGCAACTACCATTCTTACTTTCTGTATCTATGAATTTGACTACTCCAGGTAATTAAATAATTTGACTATTTTAAGTAGTTATATAAGTAAAATTGTATAATATTTGTCCTTTTGTGTTTGCCTTTTTATTTAGCATGAAGTCCTAAAACTTCATTCGTAGAGCATGTGTCATATCTCCTTCCTGTTTAAAGCTGAATAATATTCCATTTATGTATATGCCATGTTTTGTGTATCCATTCATCCACTGATGAATATCTAGGTTGTTTCCACCTTTTGGCTATTGTGAATAATGCTGTTATGAACACAGATGCACAAATATCTATCTGAGTCCTTGGTTTCAGTATATACCCAGAGGTGGAATTACTGAATCATATGATAGTACTATGTTTATTTTTTTGAGGAACTGCCATTCTGTTTTATGCTGATATTCCATATATACATCCTTAACATGCAGTTGGAAAAAACATATTTTACAAGGACTGTGCTGTTGCAAGGAACTTCAGCTAGAATTTTAAATTTTTCTAATTACTTCTAAATGTCAAAAAAAGACATTTGGACATAAACTTGATATTATAATGAAAGAATAATTTTTAAAATATTTTAGGCTTCTTTCACGAGATTGCATGCATAATAGCTCACAGCAATATTTCCAATAAATCATAGCAATATTTTCAGTCCTATTTTCTTACTTCTAGAAGTGGACAAAATAAAAGTCTTGACAGGCTGCACACAACACACATTCCCACTTCTAGAGGAAGTTAGAATAAACTGTAGGTGTGTCTTATCTTTTTCAAGTCAGTTCCTTTTCTTATCAGAGCATCTGACAAAATTCTAATCAAAATCTTGGTGACAATTCCCTGCAAGGATTCCAGACAATCAAACATTTAAGTGAGCAGAATAAAACTTTTCAAAATTTATATTTAGGAACACTATTCTACGCTGCCCAGTTTGTTTCAGATACTTCCATTTCTAGCTTATTCCTTCCCCTCCTTCAAAATTAAACCTTCTTTGTTCAATGTTTTCTTGACCCCACTCTTCCGGCCACAGTTCCTCCATTAAGTGATCATTTATCTTGGCTCCCTGCCTGCTTCCTTCATAATCACCTCTAACATTCCAAGATCCCCTGGAACTTGGCATTCTTGCCATGCAAAGTAGGATTTGACCCAGAAATATATGAATGTCTATTTTCATTTCCACCTGCTTGTTTTCCCACCTCCCACATAGCTGCTAGTGTCTATATTCTCCCCATACCAAAGTAGCCACTCAACCCAGATCCCAAATATTCTTAATTGTCAGAACATATGCCCAGGTTTGAAACTTGAAATATATGATCATCATTCATTGACAAAGGAGCTGCAGATGGGTTGCAACTCTTGGGACCTTTGTAGAATGATGAAGACAGCTCTCAGATGGTCTATATTTTAATCCTTTACCTCTCCATCAACATCTATAACATGTGTATTTCACAAGATTGTGGTTTTGAAACTTTCATATGCATCAAATTCACTGAGGGATGTTGTAAAAACACAAATTGCTGGGCTCTTTCTCCAGAGTCCCTCATTTAGTAGCTCTGGGACAGAGACTGAAAATCTGCACTTCTAAGAAGCTCATGGTAATGCTGATGCTGTTGGTCCAGGGACCACACGTAAAAAACCACAGATGTAGGCATGTGATGGGTGAGCCTTTAGGTCAGGAATACGATGATGTTTATCTCCAAGAACACCTGTGACCTTAGAATGCAGGCAAACCATATCTTGTAAGTATATTGCTTCTAAGAATTCAACTCTAATTTACTTAAAGTTATAAGATATTTTTTCTAATAAGTATTCGTCTATAAAAAAGAAAACAGTAATAAACACTTGTCTTAAGTTAGTAATAGCAGATAATGTTCAGTAAATTTCTACTTGCTGCTCTTTATTTGATAGAATACGTTTTACTGTCATATCAGCAATAGTGAAGACTAATATAGTAATTAAGAAGATTTTATTTAGTAAATTACATGAATCTCTGAAGAGTCTTTAAGCCAAACCAAAAACGATCAAGGGGCAAAGCAAAAGACCTTAACAAAACCTTGAAATCCTGAAGAATAAGAAACAATTCAGCAAGAAAAAAAAAGAGTCAGTGGAATCAACATTAACATTACAATGATTTGCTCATCAATGCACTGATATAAGTCAATAATAAATACTAAAGAAACTGACACGAAATGACAAAGGCATTACTAATCCAAACTCACTTCTAATACCAGTATACCATTTTATAAAAATCCCTGACTGAATAGTAACTGATGCATCCTCAACATTTGCTCTGAGCCAATCACTGTGGCGAACTTCACGGCTTTTCTCCTTTAATACTTATAATAACTTAAGAGGTAGATACTATTATTATTCCCATTTTACAGATACCTAGACCAAGGCTTGGGCTAAATAACTTGCTCAAGGAAAGCCAGTTAAGCTGGTACGGGAAGCACGGGAAATTCAACCTTCAAGTGCGCACTCTATAACAGTGCTTCTCAACTTTTTCCATTATTGTCCTGCAAAGGAGCCTTTTTAGGTCTTTATTTTTCTAAGAATCCCCCATGACATTTCAATATTACAGATAGGCTGAATATCTGTTTCTATGCTGTATGTATAACTGTGCTTTATACCAAAAAAAAAAAAAAGAGAGTAAGAAGATTTTTTGTTGTTGTTGTTCTCCAAAACCACTTTTCATTTCCTTGGAAGCGACATGGCCCCTGTTGAGAATGGATGCCCTATACTGGTGCTGCCCAATACGGGAGCCACTGTGGCTCCCTGTGACGACTGAGCACTTGAAATGTGACTGCTGAGACTAAGATGTGCTGCAAGATTTCAAAGACTAAGAATGGAAACAAGAATAGAAAATAGCTCACTAATGATTTCTGACATTGATTACAAGTCAAAATGGCTACACTGGATTAAATTAAACATAGTATTCATATTAATTCCATCTGTTTCTTTTTTACTTGTTTTAATGAGGCTACTAGAACATTTACAAGTATCCTATGTGCCTCACATTATATTTCTGTTAGGCAGGGCAACTCCAAACCTTCACAGGGGTACTCCTTAACAGGGAAATTTCTCACAAAACAGTCTCAGTGCTCTTGTCACACAATTCCAGCAAGGTTGTTTATGGTTTTACCCACATATGCAGCTACCATTTAATTTTTAACATTTAAATAGTATAAAATAAATCTAACTTCTTCTCTAAGTGTCAGTTCTTCAGTATCTAACTAGAGCCATCATGTTGCTACCCTCTGAGCTACACTTTACCAGGCTGAGGTATGTCATTGGGTTTATCGTGCCCCTCTCCCCAACAACTCACATGGTGAAGTCCTAACCCCCAGTACCTGAAAGTGTGACCTTATTCAGAGATAGGGTCTTTACAGATATGATTAAGTTAAAAGGAGGCCTTAAGAGTGGGTCCTAATCCAATATGACTGGTGTCCTTATAAGAAGAGGACATCTGGACACAGGCATATACAGAAGGAAAATGATGTGAAGATGCAAGGAGAAGTCGGCCATCTACCAGCCAAGACGAGAGGCCTGGAACACATCCTTCCCTCATGGCCCTCAGCAGGAAGCAATCCTGCTGACACCTTTATCTCCCACTTCCTTCAGAACTGTGAGAAAATAAATTTCTGTTGTGTAATCCACCCAGGCTGCGGTCCCTTGTTATGGAAGTCTTAGTAAACTACTAGGAAGTACAACCCTAAACCTCAAGGCTCGTGTCAAGAGCCAGTCCACAGACCCATGGCACATTCCTTAGCACCACTGTCAGCAAGTCTCCTGGCCAAGGTTGACCACAATTCTCACTCCACAGTGATTCTCATGTTTTTATGCTATTACGAGAGAACACACATGAACAGAGGCAAGCACTTCTAAACTAATCAATACCACAGAGTCAACAGGAAAAGTAACAAGCAATGTTCCACAGGGATTGCCCAAGACTTGCATTAGGAAGCAGCAGGGCCAAATACAGCAAATAGAGACACTGGGGGGAAAACAGCTATGCAACGGACAAAGAGTTCTAAGGGTCACAGAAAATCAGATGTGATGCCTGTCAAACTAAACATGAGCAATACAGCCCTGGCTATGAAATGAAAACATTATAAAGGTAGTCTTGGATGCCAGATGGGGAATTAAGATGATTTAAGTAAAACATCCCTGTGTATCAGCATTGACGAGACTTTTCCTCAAGGAGTGTGTTTACTCTGAAATTTCCCAAAATAAACAAAAGCAGAAGAGACGAAGAAGGTCCAGAGTAGGAATGCAAAACAGTGGAGAGAAGCAACGTGAAGATACCGGCTTCCTACAGAACAAGCAGATCCCTTTTTAACACAATGTAGGGAAATGTTGGAAGCATTGTTCTTCAAGTACCATGCAAGATACTTCAGATAATCCACTAGAGAACCAAATTAAAGCCCAGATACCAAATCAACCAGGGTGCTCCTGGCTTAGTGGGGGCATCAGATGAGAAAAACCAATAATTTTAATAACATATAGCTCTGGTGGGTATGCAGTGGCATCTCAATGTGTTTTTTAATTTGCATTTCTCCAATGACTAACGATGTTAAACATCTTTTCAAGTACTTATTGGCCTTTGGGGTTGCAGGGAAGGTGGTGAACTGGCTGGATACTTCTAAGAGCATAGTATATCATTTATCATTTTCATCAGTGGTTCCCAACTGGGAGCAATTTTCCACACCAGGGGACTTTTGGCAATGTCTGGAGATAATTTTGGTTGTCACTACTGGGGGGTTTTGCAACTGACACCTAGTATCTAGAGTGAGGGATGCTGCTAAATATCATATAATACACAGGCCAGACTCCACAACAAAAAACTAATGGGGCCAAATGTCAATGGTGCCAGGGTTGAAAACATGGTTTTAATGGTTTCTGGTTGACTTTATAAGTCTAAAATCCTGCAAGGACCTAAGCAGTATACATGCAGGCCCTTGCCATCCAACCACATTATCTAAGCCACACTCCCCTGTGCTAATTCTGCTTCTGTCTTTCAAAACCCTGAGTTCCTTGGCTCTTTGGAATACCCACACCTGCTGTTCCCTCCACCTGACACATTCTTCTACTCATGTTGGCCTAAATCCCACTTTTCATAAATAGAATTTTCCAGGGAAACCTTCCATGCTTCCTATACTCACTTGTACTTTTTTTCCTTCATAGCAGTTATAATGAAAATAATTGTACCTCTGTTTGTTTAGCATCTGTCTCCCCAATAAAGGCAGGCATGAAATCATTCATCATCATGAATCCACAATACTAGCACAATGCTTAAAAAAGACATCAGTACATTTTTAAAGTATGACTGGTGAATGAATGGATTAAGGGGTGGAAGGTACTGCAGGAAATAAAAACAAGGAAGATTCTGAAAAATATCAGTTGGGGTTGCTGGGAGCCATGTTGCCCATAGCCATGACAAAGAAATTTCAAAGTGGTGGTGAGGGCAGAAAAAGGCTTTGGAAGGCTGAGAAGAAGTGGGTAGGAGGTGAGGACAGGGAGACAGTGACTATAAGTTACACTTGCATAGTAGAGGGAAGGAGATGAGGGAGGAGACAGTAACTAAAGGAGGAAAAAGGACTGGGGAACATTGTGTTGGTTTTGAGGTTGGGATTTTTACTAGTAAAGGCATATTGTTATGTTCTTAGGAAAGCTTCAACTGAGGGGAAACTCACATAGACACTATCAAAAGAAAGGTGAGTGGTGGCAGATAATAATGAAGTCAGGATTCAGAGATGCCAGGAAGGACGAGCTCCAAAATATAAATGCAGAAGGTGAGGTATTTCTCAGGGGCAAGAGGGCAGCTGGAACAATGGAGGTGGCCCAAGTACATTAAACGAGGAGTGGAGAAGGGAGGAAATTAAAAGCATTGTTCCAGGGACTTTCATTGCCTCTGTACACAAAGAATAGGGTAGGTGGAAGTTTATTATAAATCAAATTTAGAATTATGTCTTGTTACTTTTCTCGCTTTAGCAATAAAGCACAAGTATTCTTTTTTCTCTTTGTGAATAATTATCCTGATAGGATGTTTTTACAACCATGTGTCTTTTGTTCTGTCACTCCCAACACTTCTGAATTTCTTTAAGGGCAATTTTCATTGCAGTATTTGGGTGTATGGATGAGCATCTTTTTCAGAAAATAGGAACTAATGGTAAAATTTAGAATATGAGATATAAATACATTAAGCATCATCATCTTAACCAATATTGAATTGCAGTGTAGTACTCGCTCAAACTTAAGACACATTTAGACCTTAAATGAAATCAGCACTGTAACAGCAGTGAGCTCTGCATTGCCAATAAATGGTTTCCTTCTCAAACGCACATGGAGAAATCCCATTTAAGAAGACCATAGAGTCCCTTAGGACCCTGGGAGATTTCAGATGGAATGGAAGGACAAGAAGCAAGGTGATCCAACCAATGCAACACAACACCTCAAAGGTCACGAAGGTCTCATAGGAGCATGACTGCCCTCCAGGTCTGCCTCAAGGCTACACACTCCCCTGTGTGAGCCCACCGTGAGCCAGACAAACACCAGACAGCTCCTTCATTCCACAAACATCCCCTGAGCACCAGCACCTCCCAGTGCCAGGCCTATGCTCTCCCCTAGGGAAAAAAATAATAATAATTATAAAGCTATAGCCCTCCAGAAGTCGTGCTCTAGTTGTAATATAAACAAGGCATATCCACCTCCCTGCACAAGTGATACAGATCTGGACTCTCAATTGACACTACCTTGCATTCTGCATCATGCTTGAGAGCAAGCAACTCACCCTCTACACTTCCTTCATGCCTACCATATTCTTAATCTTCCATGATCCATGATTTCTATGAGAGGCCATGGGACCAGCCTTAATAGGCATCAGCAAAAGACAACATTTGCACATATGTCAAGAAGAAGAAAAGGTGGAGTAATAGATACAAAGAGTCTTGCTGAATGCAGAAATGTCACTTACTCGGCAATGAAAAAAAGACCTTAAACACCATACCTGAATACCTGTCTTTCCACGTGCATGTTTCCACACTGACTGACTGATGTAGAAAATATTTAAAGACTATAGAGCATACATTGCGCCCCCTCCCTTTTTCTTTTTTTTTTTTTTTTGTTTCCGGAGTCTCCCTGTATATTCTATTCCAGTTAGTTAGTTCCTTTATATCCTATTTCAGTTAGTTAGTTACAAAAATCAATGGCTTCTTCATGGTCATATATGTAAATGACCTCAGAAATATGTCCATATTTCCTTTGCCTACTTACACATAGGGGCACAAGGCTCTGACTAGAGGATCAGACACAGAACATAGAGGGAAAAGATTAGATGGAATAGACTGTGAAATGTGCCTGAGCATTTGGAATTTATGATATGCTCTGAAAGGTTGCATGAACCTAATTATTAGCTCCAGTAACAAGAAGACTAATGATTTCAGTTACCAGGGGTTTGTTATTTAAGTGGAGACCCATAGTGTTAGTCAACAATTCACCATCAATCCCCTTCCATTTTCTGCTGGCACTTCTTGTTCATGATAACATGAAACAATTCTGATAAGGAAATATTTAACTACAGGTTACCAAGTCCCACATAAAAAAGCAAATTGCTCCTGTTCCCTTTATATGTCATCGCAGGTAAATATAACTTGAAGCTATTTATTGACAGGCTAAACTTTCAAATGAAGCTAATAGCCAGTACAAATTATCCTCATTCACCATAGGTAGGGAAATATTAGTGTTAAGGAAGATAAGAGAGAAAACCTATGCGAGAAAATTATATTCCAGCAACAGTACTGTACTAGTCTGCTTTGCCCTGCCAATAACAGCCTGTAGGCATTACATTTCCTCAGTAAATTACTAGGGTTTTGTTGAACTGCTTCATCCTTCAGGGCATTTACTATACCTGCTGCACTTCCCAGACTTGGGACAGACAACAACCGAATCAAGGGTCATCTAATCTGACTATAAGTCACTTTTGTTGTTATTGTTCAAGAGGATCAGTTCAGCAATAATAAAAATGCTTTAGGCTGAAGAGGTTCTTTTTTTTTAAGTTTTCATTTAAAGTAAAAATAGCTTATTAGATTAAAAACAAGCAAAACCAAACTATGAAGTTAGAAGTCAAGACAAGGGTTACCCTTAGGAGGGGATGTAGGGACTGGAAGAGAGTACTTAGGAATTCTGGGACAAGTGATGCTGTTTCTTGATATGGTACTGATGACATGGGAGTGTTCGCTTTGTGAAAATGGATCCAGCTGGACCCAGAATTTGTGTGTTTTGTTGTATGCATGTTACACTGATTTTTTAAAAAGTTTGAAGTAGCTTTATTGATTTGTTTGCAAAAAAGTTATACTTTTACACTTATACAGTAATTATTGACTAACAATGAGAAATTCACAAAGCTCTTTGGACAAGGAAAATGGAATAACTGGGCATATTTAAGTGGCTCTTTAGAGGGCACCTGCTAGCCTTCCATTCTAAAATCCACCTTGCACTTTGTAGTTGGTCCATCCACATCATCAGCCAGCTACCAACTCAGAGAAGTTTCCTCCCTGTTTCCCATAACTTTTCCAAAGTGAATGTTACTAAATTCCCCCCTCGCAAACCCTTTTCCCCTCGGCTCTCTCATTAATCTTGTCAGTGTCATCTTGTCATCATTTTCTTGTCATCATTTTGGAAATTGGAACAGCAGATTCCACAAAATGCAAAAGTTCTAAGCTTTTGTGTAGGATGCTGGGAAATGTGCAATATACTAGTATTTCTTAAATTACCTGTTTTAGCTGTGGGGGTTGAAGGTGTGGTAAAGGAGGGAGTTACTTGATTCAAATCCAGACGGCATTAATGCAAATCCAAACTTCTGAGTTTCATCAGACTTCTCAGACAACTTAGTCTAGCAATTATTTTTCCGTGTTAGAATATGCTTGTAAGACAAAATGTGCGATGTGAAATTATATACACATATATACATATATATGAAATTTAAGTAAAAATAAACTTTTGGATTATTTGTAAACTGACTTGCTGTAGAGAGTGGGTTCTGCTCTAAATTACATAGACTTGTTTTCCGTGAAACACCTGGATTTTTAAAAGAAGGTAAGAAACCTGATTTTCCTCCAAATTATAAAATATAAAATCAAAACACACATTAAAGGGAATGGAAGTAAGGTCTGAATTTTTCCACTAGAAGAATAAAAGAGCCATAGAACACCTACTAACCACCTTGATAAAATTCATGTCCATCTTATTTCTGAGGGACAATAACTTTTAAAAACATGTTTCGTTGAAGGTTGCCTGTATGTCAGGCTTTATACAAAGCAATGTATATGCATTCATTCATCTAACCTCAACAGCTGTTCTATGGCTTAGGAAATATTACAATTTGCATGTTACTGTTGAGGAAATTGAAGTTGGGATGCCTTACGCAACCTGCCCACAGTAAGATCTGAATTTGAAAGGTAAGAATGAAGAAACAGAAGGAATAAACAAATGAAAGCCCTTCCATCCCTCAGAGATTATGGGACAGAGAGACAGAGTGCTTAGGCATGGAAAACAGGGCCAAATCAGTGGTTGGCAGTCCTGTTGTACAGTTTACAGTCCTTCCTTTCTCTCCATGTCCTGTCCAATATAGACCAAGGCCAAGGTCCAGAAGAGAAAGGAGTTTCTCTCACAATCTCCCAAGCTCGCTAGCTTAGATCAAGAAAGTAACTCTCCTTCCACTGTCTACCTCACCAGAATTCTCCCACAATACCCATAGTCCTTTACACCCACCTCCCACCACCAGAGCCTGCTAATAGACAAATGCAAAACAAAAGCAAAGATATGAGGTTGAATTTTTTAAATATCATTAAGTCAGTGGTTTATCTTCATGCCAAGTTCAGGAGGACAAGTATAGCCTTGATGTTCAGACCGTACACACCATGAGTTTTAAAATACTGAAATAGTCAAAAAACCCCACCTACCTACCCACCCATCCACAGACCCTGGGGACTCCCAGACCTCCTCGTGATCAAGCAGCAAAATTAATGCCTGGCCCTGGTACAACAGGGTATTTCCAGGATCTATTACGCACCTGCTGTCTGTTGTAATTGTTTAGTGCCTATGTTAAAGCTTTTGACTACCACCCTTAGAGCATCCACAGCCTCACCGTGACTTGGTAGGTGGCCAACAAATTATGCATGGCACTGCACCCTCTGGGTGACATCTTCCATTCCATATGGTGGTCAGGACAACAAGACCAGTGATTATACTGCTTTAATCACTTCAGGAACAAGAGATAATTTCTTCACGTCCTAAACAGCCCCAAATTCATCATTTTTGAATGTCCTGTAACATTACCACGCTTTTACACAAGAAGCAGCAAACATACAGAAAAGCTAAGTGATTGGCCTAAAGTCATGCAGCTTACTGGTGCATGACTAGGAAACAACTAGGAAGTAAACTGAGGCCTTTGATTCAAGATTTAGTTCTTTTTTGTCTTCAACACACTGTCTCACTAAGGTACAATATAAATAGCCAGATAACTTGAACTGGCTTGATTCTGGAAGGGCAAATATGAGGTGAGAAGAGTAGATGAGGGATGCCTGGGGAGGAAAAAGGCAACCCTAAGAAAGGCAGGGTCCCTTGTAGTCCACTGATCAGCATGAAGACCCAGAGAACCAAAGAGCCTGCAGTATAGCTCATTATATTCCAGATAACTTGACTCCTGAGTGCAGTCTAGGTTTTTTTGTTTTGTTTTGTTGTTGTTGTTTTTTAAAAAAAGAAAAGACTTGAGATTCTACTGGCCTTCTCCTTAGTACCTATGTCTTTCCTTCCAGGAGGGCTTCCTTGGAAACTCACTGCTGCAATACTCAGAGGGAGCTCTTTTCAACTTCTTCTTTGGTTGGTATTTCACTAACATCCTCTCTATTACCCTCAATGCATCACCCAATCTCTCTCTCATTGGTGTTTTGATGATTTTTGTCTCCTCCACCTAGCATCTAAGGTCCATAACAGCAGGGATTCTGTCTACTTTTTTCACCATCCCAGGATCCAGTCTAGGATTGGCAATAATAGGTGAGCAAGAAATACGTGTTACAGAAAGGTACATAATGAAAGTCATCTACCTGGATATATCAAAATATGTTTTCATAGAATACTTTCATTCTCAACGTGATGTTGGCTATTTTCTCCAAAACAAGAAATTATAGATAATTATTTAAAATACAGTTTAGAATCATCACTGTATATAAATCCAGAGCTTATACTGAAACTCCCTTTTTAAATTCTGCAAAGTCTCTTTCTCTTCCCTCTGCCCTTCACTCTCTTTCTCAGTAAATCCATCATCACATCACCTCTCTATTCAAGGATCTCAAAATGGGCAAGACTGTCTTACTTATTGCTGAACTGCATTTTCTTTGTCATTTTTTTCCCTGACACAAAGAATTTAATCTCCGTCTGAATTTATTGTTTAGATTCTATTCCATTTACAAAAACATTCAGTCCAATTAGACTGGAACAGAAAGAAGAAAAGTGTGAAGCCCATGGTAAAAAAGATGTATGTTTACATCCTTGCCTACAGCATTTAATAACTGGCATGAGCTTTCAAGGAAGCTGTGGTTCATACTCCAAGTTCCATTTGCGCTTCCAGCTGGACAAAATATAGACACAGACGCACTCAGCTAAGTAATTGGATTCACTACCTGGAATATTTAAATTGTTTTCAGACACTGGAAAATGGCTTAAGAAGATTAAAGAAAAATACCCTAGCGAATAACAGGCTATAATTTACTAGGTGGAAAATCTTTTCGGTAAGAAGAACGCCTCATTCTCCTATAATTCCTTCTGATTAAGAGATGTATTAGTCATTTGGACTTAAATTTCCTTAGAACCTGGCAACTCGGATTTATTTCAGTAGGTTTTTCTTATCGAATCTTTTGAATGACACCCAGGACATAAAATTGATGCCATAATGCTCTCCATCAGAAGATTCACGTTTTCAGCTGGATGACTAATTTATGTGTTTTGAAGACACCTGGGGTAAAGGGGAAGGTGAAGTCATTTGAAGTCCTGGGGTCTGGGCTGCACGTAAAGCATTAGAGACCCTGGCGCTGGGCTAGGCTCTGCCCTACCTGGCAAATGGTGCAGGTAAGTCCTGGGGCAACCCCTCAACGTGTCTATTTCAGGCAGAAGACTCCAATCAGCTCAGTTCTCAAAAGTCAGCCCTCTCCACTCGCCTGCAGGCCCGTGAGTACTCCAGGACCCCTCAAGGGCCCCCATTGTCTTCACGCCCTCCCCAGATGTGTCCCTGCAGCCCTTTTCAGGGACCCTCACTCCGGAGCCAGGCGCTGAAGTTTGGCATCAATGACCACCTGTTGGCTGGACCGTTGTGTCCTCCGCCGCGTGGGCTCCCACAAAAGCGCTAAGAGGGTTCGCAATCACTAAGTGTTGTGGACTTCAGGCCCTTCTTTTCTTGAAATCGGGCAAAAGAGGTAATAGGGGGTGCGTCCGCAACGGAGAGGGACGCGACTTGTTCACACCAGGCGCTTTCCAGTTGGTCTCAACTTCACACTCCTTACTTCCCGAACTTTCAGGACCTGTCACCAGGCAAAGCTTGCCCCTCCCTCTCCACTGGCCCAAAAGATTTAAGACCCTCAGGGGGCGCTTGCCAGACCCAGAAAGGATGGCAACTACTAAAGCCCGATGACACAGGAGCGCGCGCAAAGCTTCTGCCCTTGGACATCCGCTTTGGCAGATGCCAACCTGTGCGCCCGAGGCGGCCCCTGCCCGCTCCCAGTGCGCCCATTGCATAACGCGCCCCTCGCCCCACCCCCACGACGCCCGCCCTGCCCGGTGCCCGAGCCAGCGCCCCGACTCGGGCCGCCCCAATACTTACATCATCCCACTTGACGAATTTGGTGCCCTTCTTGAGGCTGTCGGACACGCACACGGGCTTGAGTTGCAAGGCGTGCACTCCGGGTTGAGCCCCGGCCATCTGGGCTCATCTGGGCTCCGGGCGGCCCGGGCGAGCGCGGCAGGGACTGGGAACCGCGCGCGGGGCGCGGAGCGCGGGACGCGGGCTCCTTTCTCTGCTCCGGAGGCGCTCGACTCTTCTCCCCCGCCGGCCTCCCCGGCCTCCCGGCCTCCGCACCTCCCTCCGGCGCCGCTCAGCAGGCAGAGCGCGCGGGGGCGCAGCGCCGGGCCATGCCCCAGGCGGGACGCGAGGTCGGGAACCCGCGGTGGATGAGGAGCCTCGGAAGGCGAAGAGAAGCCGAGCCGGGCAGCCGAGGCTGCCAGTCGCGGCGGATTCTGCTCCTCCGCCGCCGCCGCCGCCTCAAAGCGCACCATTCAGCACATCCTCTATACACAGAGGGAGAGCGCGAGTGACACACGCCCGGCGCCCCCCCTCCGCGCTCTTTTCCCTCCTCCCTCCTCCTTCCCCCACCCCCTTCCCCGCCACCCTCGCTCGCTGGGTCCTTCCTTCCCCCCGCGGCTCCCAGCCCAACTTTGCACGCTGGGTCAGGCGCCAGGAAGCGGGGATGCAGCGGCACCTCCTGGCTCCTGAGCCCCATTGCAGCCAACGCCTGCCTCCCGCATTCGCTCTGAGCATGCCTGGTGCCCTGGTTGCAGGGGTGCTAGGGGTCCCCAGGAGCCTTACGCTCTTTGGGGTCTTCTTGGGAACTTGGGCTCGAGTTCCGCAGCGTCTTTGGATCCCAACTGGGTGGGAAAAGGGACCCATCCGGAGGAACCAGAGGCAACCCGCAGCTTTCAACTGTAGCTGGAGCACTCCAGCGCCGGCCACAAACCAGCTTTTTGAGAAGATAATTATCATTTATCAGCAGAGACGAGCGCAGCTGAGAGGCTCTTTGAGGAAACCTCGCCACGCCTGAGAGTTTGCAGCTCGCTGATCTTGAAACCTGGGCAAACGGTTACTTTGCGCTTTTGAGATAGAAAGCCCACCCTAAAGAAAGCAAAGGTTTTATTTTCCAAGGAAGAAAGAGGATCCCCTCTCCCGCTCCTGTCCTTGAGTATGTAGGATGTGTGGCGGGTCGGGGAGAGTCTTACTAATAGAAACTTGCTCATTTAGGAACGTAGGTCCAGGAATGTTTGTCTTCATTCCTTCCACAAACATTTCTCAATTCAAGCACGGGAGGGAGGGAGGGAAGAAGGGAAAGAGAGGAACCAGAACGGATAAAATTTTAAAGACTGATAATACCAAATGCTTGAGAGGATGTGGAGCAACTGGAACTCTCGTTCATTGCTGGAGGGAATATAAAATAGTAAAGCCACTTTGGAGAACAGTTTCTAATAAAGTAAGATATTTACTTATCACACAACCTAGAAATTCCACTCCTAGGTATTTTTGCAAGAGAAATTAAAACGCAAGTCCACAGGGATTTGTAAAGTGATGTGAATAACTTTCTTCTTAGTAGCCTGCATATGTCAATCAACAGGTGAATGGATAAACAAACTGTGGTATACCCAAACACTGGAATACTATTCCACAATAAAAATGAGTGGGCATGCAAGGGCAGGGATGAATCGCGACTTTAAGCTTAGTAAAAGAAGCCGGACAGGTGCATGATTCCATGTGTAGCAACTACAGAATAGGCAACATATTCTATGTTGACAGAAAGCTTGCCTGTGGCCAGGGATAGGTAGAAATGGACAGGGAAGGGCTACCAGCACCTGTTGAGCATGTTGGCAATGTTCTATATCACGTGTGTATATTTATCAAAACCTGTACGTTCTGTAAGTATGCCTAAATTGAGTGCAGTTTGTTTTAAGTAAATTATATCTCAAAAAGGTTGATTTTTTAAAAGAAGAAAGAATATGAAGAGAGAAAAATGGAGAGAAACACTACTTTCTCTTAATTCTTCATTCTCCCTGTTCTCTGCTCTCAGGACTCCAAGACCCAATGTTTAAGAACTCAGTCAAAAGATTACCAAAATCCAATACAGAAAATTGCTGTTAAATATTTCAATGCATTTAAAATATACTTATTGGTAGCCAGCTATATACTAGCCACTATTGTAATCACCATGGATAACCTGGTGAACAAGACCCATGATTCCTGCTCTCATATGGGGGTCTTGCCTTGTGCTTGGAAGCCACGTGCTACAGAGAATTTCATGAAAAGCTGACTTGTTTCATTTTGAACACATGTCCCTAAACTAAAACCTGAATAGTCCACAGTCCCTCTAGCCAGCAGCCTTGGCTTGCTCATTACCTCGCAGAAGGTACCAGTCACCTTCTCACATCGATTTTCTCTACTTCAGAGTACTGCAATGAAACTCTTCTTCCAGGGCTCCAGGACTTCTCAATTGTCCTTGCAACTGATCATACCAATTTTTTTTCCTTTCCTTTCCTTTTCTTTCTTTTCCTTTTTTCCTTCCATCTCTTTGTTATTTACTGGGCAAATAGTTTTTACCTATCACAGTGGCTTAGGAAGGCAAGACAAGGCTGCGCTCACTAGAAGAGGAGATTGGAGAGTTAAAATGAGCTCTAAGCAAAATAAGAAAGTAGACTGAGTCTCCTGTGGTAGCTTATTGCATCATAGTTCTCTGCTCCCTGCTCCTTCCTGTGTCCACAAATTTTTCTTTGTGACCTCACAGTTTTTACTAGACACCCTGTTTATTTATCCATCCCATTGATGTTGGGCAATGTGACTTGCTTTGGCCAATGGGATGTTTGAAGATATGATATGAGCAAAGGCTCAAAATATGCTTTGAGGTTGGGCTTTCCCTCTTGGGTTTCTTATCATTTCCATGAGATAAACATGCCTCAGGGAGCCTCTGATCTAAGGAGGCAATCAGCACAGACCCAAGCCCCATTTACAGCTTGGAAACAAGTCCAACAGAAACCATCCTAGATCTGCCAGACTCAGCCAACCTGCAGATTCATGAACATGATAATAAATGTTCACTGCTGAATGGCACTGAGTTGGGAGTCATTTGGTAACCACCATTATTGGCAATGGATAGTTGAGTATTTCATCGAGCATCCCTGATTCCTCCCAGCTGTTGCTGTGAACGTGGATGTAAAATGGAGAGAATGCTGTAGAAATCTGAATAGGATTTGTCTTCAAGACAAACATGGGCTGCAAGAGTTTCTTCAGCCAGCAAAATGACGCAGCTTGTTAAAGGAGAACTACAGGATAAATCCCTTCAACACGTAGCATGAGTCTTGAAGCAGCATGGTTTAACTCCCTCATTTTCCACACCTTTGGTTCAGTATACAAGATAGAAATGTTTTTAAAGTGTAGAGATTTTTGCTATGCAAAGGGATCTGTAAGAAATCCAAAATTGTGTGAGCCAGGCCTGTGATCCATCAAGTTCGCTGCTGCGTACTGTTTTTTGAAACAATAGGAAGGTGTCTGTTTTTTGTGAGAGCCAGAATTGCCCTCTGGGAATGTCAGCCTCAGGGAGCTGCCAAAGCTAACCTTTACTAAGCACTCACTGTGGGTCAGAGTACTAAGCTAAGCACTTCCCAGACACTCAAAAACATAACCCTTCCTATTCAACACCACCCTCCACCCTCTTTTTCTTGTAAGCAAACCCCAACTTAATTTGGGTGGCAGTCATGTTTAAGAAAGGGCGCCCTCTCTCTTTCCAAGGAAAAAAACTAATGACAATCATTCCATTCCCCTTTGTCTGTAACTGGTTTAGGAGCTACATGGGGGGCTCAGTTCTGACTAATGTCTTCAGGGAAATTCTCTTTCTCTGTCTCATATTGTTATGTAAAGAGGACACTAACAAGAAAGATGCAAAGAGACCTCGTCCTTCATGAGCTTTTTAAACCCTTTAAATTTTCTCTAGACTTTTTAATGAGTGAGATAATAAATCTCTTTATTATTTAAGCTTTATTGTTAGTCTCAGCTGATCTGGTAGATAATATTATTGTATCCTATTTTGCTGATTTATATACTAAGGCTTGGAGAATGAATTAACCTCCTCCAGTTACAAAATTCGGAATTGAGATCTAGACCTAGGAAGTCTAACTTTAGAACCTTGTCTCTTAACTACCATGGTAGATACTTCTAGAACTTACAAGGCAGATATGAGTAGATTCTTTCTCCTTTTAACTACAGTGTAATATAAATAGTCCTAATTTCCCTAGAAACTAGATTGTGGTACGTACTCCAGTCTCTTGTCAGCTCATAACTCACTTGAGGCCTGCCACAGTGGGAAGGACAGTGTTTTGATTTGAATAGACATATCTTTTAACAGCCAGTTCTACCAATTACTAGGTATGTGACTCTGGGAAAGTCTCTTATCTCTTCTGAAACACAATATCCTAATATGTAAATAGAGAAATAATAATAATGTCAAAGCTTTTTATGTCACATACCCTTCTAAGGGTTTTACATTTTTAATGCATTCACTGTCATATTAACCCCTATGAGCTGGGTTACTATTATCTCCACTTTATACCTGGGAAATCTGAGTCAGAGAAGTGTAAAGTAGTTGTTCAACATTTTCCAGCTAGTAAATGAATGAACCAGAATTTAAACCAGGCAATTTGACCCCAGAGCCTGCATACTTAACCACCACACTAAGCTGTCTTAAAGAGGTATTGCAAAGATTAAATAAAATCATACATCTAAGTCCCTGTCACAGTGGTAATCAATAGTAGTTAACACGCACATGGTTATTCTAAAATTCTACTATATTCCCTTTCTATGCCCTAGAATAACTCATTTAGTCTTAAAAGACAGCATTCTAATTCTGTGGTCTGTGATTGAGTAAACTTCTTTTGGCTGCATTGATTCTATAAACTTTAATCATACTCATTTTCATCTCTAACCTTCTAGAATTGAAAAGCTCTTTTCCGTCATAAAAAAAAATAAGTTCTAATTGCATCTGAGAATCAGGGCTCCTTTAACTCACCTTTTTTGAAATAAGAGAGATATGGAGAAAAACTACCCAGAACCAGCTTTATAATAACCACATCCGGGTTACAGTTAGTAGTCTTTGTCAGGTCAAACCCTCCCATGTGTGCTGATCCGTGCTCTTCCCTGCCTGACTGGCCAGAATGAAGGTGATCCCCGTGGTGACCTTGGAAGCCACGCACTGAAGAAGGCAGAGCTTCTGTTAGTTTGAGTCCCTGATTAACTCCATGGAAAAAGGTCACTCTGATGACTTGTTCACCTGCCCAGTACAATTATGTGAACAAGAGGCACACTTATAAAGTATTAAAGCCAAGAATTAAATGCCATTGGCATCATTATTTTCATTACATTTCATGTTAATGTAAGAGATAAGGCTTACACCTCTTGAATGGTAAATAAGAAAATGCATCATGATGAAATTGCCAGCTTCTGACTCAGTGAGTTCTGTTATCAAATAAAACACTGACATAGGCAGAGACTCAAAGGAAGACAACTTAAAATTATCACCCACACATGGAGAAGAACATCTTCCTTAGAAGCTCTTATTAGAACCCTTTCTTGATAGCACAATACGTTTCTCTAAATTCTATCACACAAAAGAAAAAAGCCTTCAGACTGCTTTAGTTATATTACAAAAATGGTGAGGTTTTTTTTTTAATACTTGAAAAACAAGACAAATGACCTTCTGTTCATTTAAGCTCTATTTTATGCTTCATATAAAGCAAAGGCTTTCAGTGAAATCTGGCTGATCGCCTCAAACGCAATTTCAAAAAAAGAATTTGGAAGCTCAGATCCAAAAATGTTTAAGGAGAGACACTCTCAGCACAATCCAGATATCACGGAAAATGCAGGTGTTTGCGGAGAAGACTGCGTAAACAATGCCTCAGGATGGGAAGAAGCGCCCACCTCACCCTATTTCCTTCTCCGTCATCTCTGGGCCCTCAGACATAGTGACTGGGACATGCCAGTGTAAATACATAATCTTCATGAGTCAGTTTATCTTCCAGATATGTATCTTCCCTGTTCTGTAAAAATAAACATCAGCATACCCCCAATTCTCTCCCACTTCAAATAAAACCACTGAGCTTTAGGTCTCTAATGATATCTATTGTTGTAAGCAACAGGATTTAAAGGAAATTTCATTTTATTTTCACTTCAGGGCATTATAAACAGGTTTGCATTTTAAAAAACATCTTTTTTGCCTTTCAATTGGTTCGGGGTAAAAATCCTCTTCCAAATTTTGCTGGAGTTAAATTCTACACTTCCGTGCCTCCCTTTTGTATACAAAGACTTCAACCACCATTACTGATACAGTGACAACTATAAAATAATCACCTTTTCACATTTTTCTAGAAATTTTAACAAAGAAAAACATGATTTTGCTTCATCAGGACTTCTCTTTCTGGCATTCCCTCATTTCACTGTAGTTGCACCACCTTAGGAAACTAAAAGTAAACTCTTTGACTTTTTTATTGGTTATAACTATTCCTATTATTCTTTAGCATGCAAAGGAGGGGGTAAAGTCACTTTTCAAAGGAGCTGTGTTAGAGATTTCTAGTTGCCATCCAATATCTATTTTCCTAGCGTCCATTAGTAGCAGGACTCCCAATTTATTTGAAGTCACAATGCGTTTTGTTCACCTTCCCCCTTCCTCCTTCCTGTGGCCTGGAACGGCCACTCAAGGGCTGAAGCTCCAGCTAGGAGGTGACCTTGAGCATGAAAACCAGGAGCTAGACTAGTAGAGAAGAAAGAAATCCTTGGGTCTCCCAACCACCACACCATCCTGGATCATCTAGATTTTAAATGACAGAAAAAAAGTTCCTAGCTTGTTTAAACCCCTATAATTTAGCGGTTTTCGTCCTATGCAGCCACAACCAACTCTCACTGATACAGCAGCAAATACCAAACACCAGCAGCTTCTAGTGCTATTGCTTTGTTTCACATCAGTTCTTCAATTGCCTTTCTAAGCTCGGCGCCAGCAGGTTGGGAAAAATGTCTTTTTTTTTTTCAAGTATTTCCCCAAGGTTCTGTTCCTGAATGAATTGCTGGTTCTCATTCATTACTCCAAAATTTGAAATAATTTTGCCCTGCCTGGCTTCCCCAGGATCAGTATAGAAATGTTGGTTTTTATGGAGAATAATTGTACACAAAGTATTTGCAAACGTACGTAATGAAGGAACTTGCATAGTGATGCATTTTATTTAAAAATTAGTCCCAATGCTATTGTAGCAGCTCATGAATGTCAATCTATGGTGATTTACAGATACTCTATTATGAAGCTGAGCTTTTTCTCACTTGAATACCCATCTTTTATGCTAATGTTGATATTATAATATGCTAGGGAATTGATGAACAAGGCTTTGGACAATTTCATTCTTCATTTAACTAAATAGCCTGACTCAAAAGAAATTTATTCCAGGTTCTCTCAGATTGTGAAAACGGAAATAAATAAATAATCCTACATCATTGTTGACCTAGTTTTGTAATGCCAAACTGAATCATACAGATAAGGAATAATGTTGAGCTGGGATTTTTTTTGCATTCACAAAAAGAGGTTCTAGGTTAGCAGTTTAAGGCACCAAAGTTTTGATCAACTGAACTAAACTCAAATTGTACCTATGTATGCTGGGGAAATCCAGATAACTTTTAAATGTATATACATTTCCTTACTCTATCTTATGGCCATTGGTACCTATTAAATATCAAATGCACATATGCAAACATGTACAAAGAGCAGGAAAGAACAGCTAAGCCAAGCAACAGATGGCAATGGTTATATTACACATAGGGAAAAGAAAAATAACTTGAAAAATGATTAAATTAAAATTATAGTAAAAAATTTAAATCATCAAGATGAAGATGCATAAAACACCCCTTTTTCTTGACTATAGACAAAATAATTGAAAACATTTAAAAAGCAAATAGTCCCCTTTTTTTAGAGTGGTAAAGAAAAATTAAGTTGCAAATAAAGACAATGAAGAGAACCTCCCCCTTCCCTAACAGATTCTATTCTGTGATTTGAGCTATATTGCCACTGCATCTTCCAAAGAGTAAGACAAAGTAGGATTTGTAATTATCCTACAGTCTAATTCTAATCTTACCAAGTGAAGGTTATAAAGCTATCTCCTGTTACCTTTTCAAATTAAAGCATTAGAATATAATCTTTAGTTGTATGGCAGGATGGACAAACATTTTCAGCAAAAGTCAGAGAGGAAATATTTTAGGCTTTGTGGGCCATGTGATCTCCATCGTTACTACCCAACTCTCCCAACTCTACCATTGTAGACTAAAAACAGCCATAGACAATGTGTAAATGAAAGAGTGTGTCTGTGTTCCAATAAAACTTTATTTACAAAAACAGGTAGCAGGCTGGATTTGGCCCATGGGCAATCGTTTGCCAATCCTTACAAGAAGTAATTTCAAGATTACTTGAAACTTTCACAATCTACCCTAAAATAATTGAGCATTTACTGCTTTATAAATGTCTCATTTATTTATTTCTTTGTTGTATATAATATGTAGCTTTAGTTAATTCCACTATTATACTATAAACAAGTAAATCCATAAACTACAGCAGATCTGAAGCAGAATATGTTTTATATATTGAAGATAGGCAACAGACCAAACTAGGTAAAGATAAGTGAATATAAGATTTTTGGCCCATAACAACCATATAGCAACAAAAATAGCCTGCAACAGCAAATTCTCACACACACACACACTCTAAGGGAATCATCCTGCAAAATACATGTTACCCATAAAATAATATTTGGGGCATCTAATTTATAACTACGCAAATCAATCTCTGAAAATATTTGAGAAATTCAGTTAATAGCACTTCTCACTAGCTTTATTTGTAAATGTAAAACTGCACCAAGCATATATAGATAATAGCCTAGTTCTCATTAAATAGAGCTAAGACCTGTTCTCTAGGATTTCCCTATACATTTCCAAGGGTAGTATAGTTACCCAAAATATGCTGAGTTTCTGCTATGTGATAGAAAATCTAATGGAATCTATTATTAGATTTCTGCCTTCTGTGCCAACATATGAAATTTGGCGATGTAATAAATGAGTAGCTTATGGTATCATTTAGTGCCTTGTTACTCAATGTGTGGTCCATAGACCAGCAGCATCAACATAGCTTGGCGCTTCTTAGAAATACAGAATCTTGGACCCCACTCCAATCCTACTGTATTAGAGAGTACCTTTGGTACCAGAAGCCCAGGGGATTGTCTACAGATTGGAGTTATGAAGCACCTGTGGGATCTATTAGTGCCACAGTCAGGTAAGTGATTCTCTAGTGTCCTGGCATCCTAGTTCCAACTTCCTTAGGAATTAATTTCTTATCAAAGAATATCTTGGCATTGCAGAAAATTTGACTATTTTATTATACATAAAATAATCACAGTGTCTTCTAGGCATGTATATCAAGTCTCACTTCCCAAGATGTTCATGCTTTACAGAATAGCTGAGACCAACTCTGTTTACTGGAGTAACATGCTGAGCTTTGATGGGCTATTGAGGTCAGGCAAAAATATCTATGTTGATACCACATTGCATGGGAAACATACCAATCACTTAGTTACTCATGTTAGAATATCATTTTATGCGCTGTAGTGGAAATTAAGATTGAACCACATGAGAAAGCTAACACACTGCCTAATTTCTATACTCAGAGAGTTAATTTATCTGAATGCCTTCCCTCGTTTTTATGCCTGAACGTTGAGAGAATTGATTTTTTGGCCTCATAGCACAATGACCAGTGCTACTTAAAAAATGGCACTACCGGATTGTAAGTTGATAATACTTGATATTTGAATTTTAAACAGGAGATTAACTGTTTATGTAATTATTTGTCTCCTTGATACATATTTAATTTTTGATCTTTCATTTAGTTGAAGGCTTTTGTATATTTTAATGAGACCAGTTATTATTTTGGTCTAGTTTTGGAAGCATACATAAGCATGCTTTCAAATATATATATATGTATATATATACACACACACACACACACACTTATATGTGTATATATATATTTAGTATATTTTCACTCTGTTTTTTATTCCAGGGGAAGGATGCAGAGGATAATGTTGGCCACTGCTTTCCTGCTGTCAAGACTTAGCTGGAAAGTTGTTTAACAGGTTTGGGTTCTCATGTACAATAAAATCTACAGATAAAGGTTAGACAAGCACTGCCATACTCACAGAAAAAAAACGTTTTACATCTAGAAAATAGTTGCTTTGTATGATGATGATGTCAATTTGTGTGCAAACACACGTGTGTGTGCCTATATGTCAATATGTTCATGTTTTAAAATGCCATCAAATTGTTTATTTGGAAAAATATTTGTCTTTATTTTTCAAAACACGGAACTAATAAGAGTAATGTCATAGATGCATTGTTTCCAACGTTTAGTCTTTATTTCCATCAAATTATACCAACAACTTTTAAGAATCAAATAAATCTACAAAGATACTTGGGAATAGAAGCAGCTGCTTATCCTACATCTACACAACTTCCCTCTCTTCAGATGTAAGTACTTTTAATTATTCTAGCTGATTCTTTGGCATGTAGCCACATATTGCAAAATGATATACTGCTGGTTACTGATTCACTCTGTTCATTATCTTTGCCTTCTCAGTATAGAATATGAGAAATTTCTTTTTTCACCATCCTCTCCCCTCTTTCTCCTGCCCTTATAATAGACTTGGAACCAACCCAAATGTCCATCAATGATAGATTGAATAACTTGGTTATTAACAAGGCCAGGCAACAAAATATTATTGTAATTGATCTAAATTCCTCTTTAGAACTCCATGTTTAAATGAAGAAATTGTCAACAGCTGCAGAAGCAAAGAATTGTAAGTACTCCTCCCCCCCACATACTATTTTGGTGTTTACAGATATGAGTAAATGTGCTATACAACTACCCTTTGTATTAGGGACCATGTTTCCAAATATGAGTAGGTAAACGTAACTTTCCTTCCTTTAAAAATATAAGCAAGTAAGACAAAAATTGAAAATGACATAACTGTATTCTGTAAATTAAATCGAATACGTAAAATAAATAGCAACTTAATTCTCCTGTGACAAGGATGGCTGAGAAGGGGATCATACCACCAGTTATTGCATCTGATTTGTTTGCTAAAGTGGCACAAATGGGATGTTTCAGATATTAGAAAATGTATGTCAGCCAAACTTGTACATTCATAAAAATAGTTGGCAAGTCTTATAGATCCCTCTAAGTACAAATTTGGCTTGCTCTACACAGCCTGCCGGTTGTGGTGGCATGCTGCTGCAGCAATGTCCAAATTTCTGAAGCTTTCCAGATGTTTATAAGCCTTCGACTTCTGCTCGTAAGGAAATTCAAGTAGAGTAGTATGGTAGACTGAATGCAAAACTGGCCCTAATTCTCCCCCTTTCCCTGTATCTACACCTTTTGCAATGTAATTTTGCACCTACTCCCATTCAGCAATTGAGTCTTTTTGCCTTCTTCTTTAATCTGGGCTGGTCTTGTAACTGATTTGTTCAGAAGGATGGTGCCAAAGTGAAATTGGTCAATTCTGAGCCTAAGCCTCAACCACGCCCAGGGACCATAAGGATATAAGCCCTAGCGAGCCTGCTGGAGGGATGTGAGAAACCAGTGGAGAAAAGCTTAGTCATTTCAGCTGAGCCCAATCTAGACCAGCTTTAAGGCCAGCCCACTCCCAAATATGTGAGATAGCCCAGCCAAGTTCAAGGGAGCTGCCTTTCCACCCCATATCTGACTGCAGATGTGTGAGTGTGTTCAGCCAATACCAAAAGACCGGTCCAGCTAACCCACGTACTCATTAGCACTAATAAATGTCTGTTGTCTTAAACCACTGAGTTTTGGGGTGGTTATACACAGCAGTGTAATAGCAATAGATAAATCATATACATATGGATATCACTAACTATTAAACCAAAATCTCACTGAACCTATAAAAGACTTTTTTGTTTGTCTTCAATTAGTTCTTTGCGTTCTTTCTCTTTGCAAATCCAGAGTTTGCTCCTACTTTACCAAAGTTATTCAGGTCATGACTTTCATATGTTCTTTGGTGAAATCCTGAAACCTTCCATTTTTATAGACTGAGATCCTGACTCTAATATTAGTCAAGGGTAACAAACACTATTTATGTAACTTGAAAATACATTGACGTATCACCTACAGTAACTTCATGAGCAAATTTCATTTTTATGACTTGATTTTTTTTAAGTACTTATTCTTTTCTTTCAGTTTCTGAGAAAATTCTGGAGGTAAATATTCTCATCATACTTATTTCTTACATAGGAAATCTGAATCTTAATAGTAAGTGACTTTTCCATTTTCATGCAACTTTTCATAAAATAAAAGACCTTTCCTTTAGTCTAGTTAAGACACACCTTATGAGTCCCATGCACTATTCAGCAGAAAACAAAAGACAAATGTCCATGTTTTCAGATACTTAGTATTAATATTTATATTTGATAACGGTATGCTATGTGGTTATACTATCTCAATTTGGTGGCACTTGTGAGATTTCAAAACCCTGAGGATGTAGGAAGGGAAGTTAAATGTCTCTTTCCATAGAAGGAAATACCAAAGTTTAGAGGGGCTAATGAGGTCACCAGGATCATACAATGATGGAACCAGATATGGTTCATCACAGTTTTTAGACACAAATACCAGAAGCCTGAGTCTGCCCCTTTACTTGAAAGAGATTTATTCAGGTCATTTCCTTAATATTCTGTGTATACAAGTTGCACACTAATGTAGCTGAGATCATCATAGCCCAAGAGGAAAAGTCATGCCAAATAAGTTAAAGGGAAGTCTACTGCTGGCTTAACTTGAGTGAGCAGTGTTAAGACTTTGCAAGTTAGGACTCACTGTGATACACTACACAGAAGAATCTATTCATAAAGAAATAGACCAAACTGATTCATTGGCTTCTATTGTGTGTGTTGTTGGAGTTCATAGTCAGAACAATCTTTGAATCAGTATTTTGTTCTCTCAAAAAGGAGGGGTAAGTGCACTGTCACATTCAATTAATGAAGAATATGCTTTGATACTAGCAGTGTGACTAGATCGAGCCTGTACTTATTGTACATAGAGTATGCTAGTTGCTCTCTGGAAGGTCTTGGACACAAAATTACAGCCTGCAACCCTCTGCAACACAGGATTGTAGCCATAACAGACAGCTGCACACCATGAAAGTGGGAAGTTAAACCATGGACCCCATCTGGTTACGCTTCTTAGCAAGAACAAGTTACTCTTCCAAAGGTTGACAGCAGCCTAGTTAGCACACCAGGTCCTTCCAAGTACATCAGCTTCCTCAGTCTCCAATCGAGCATAGGCCAAGCAGTCAAGTTAATTTTTACTTCTATCACTAAGGGTTAGGGTAGCAAATTCTCCATGTTGAAGGTCTTCTGTTGACCCTGTCCTTCTCTACCCTGCTATCTGCCCTGGCATTTGGGATACTAAGCTGAATGAACATCTCAAGGTGCCAGGGGTACCTTGCTCTCTGTCTTCTGGTGGCTTCAGCCAAAGGGTACATCAGGATGAGATGGGAGGAAGGAAGGAGCGTGAAGTCAGAGTATTCTCCTGGCTCCCTGCCAGTGGGATCTCAATAAATTTGCTGATCCCATCTATTGTCAAGCTCCAGTCAAGTTGCCCTCACAGCTCTCTCCACAGGTTCTGGGAGCCACTTCTTTTTATTTCTTCAGGTTTAGGAGTGGTAGTAGCTCCCTGATGTTATTACGTGGCTCAGCCAGGGTTCTGAATCCCTTGTTTTTTGCTCTAACCTTTGTAATAGTCCTTTTATCGACCTTCATCAATCACCCAGCTTGAATGTTTCATCTGCTTCCTGCCAAGACCCATGATTCACACTCCGTTGGATGGCATCTCACTAGACCCACTCCAGGCTCCTCTGTTCACTTATTTAAAAGCAGATGTGATGTGTTGATTGCATTTCAAAGAGCAATCTACACGCTGTATTGAAAAGCACAAGAACTTGGTTTTCATTCTTGCTATACGTGACTTAGCTTTGCGACCACAGACAACTAAATTCTATTTTGAAAACTTTTTTTGGGAAAAATCATCTGACCTATACTAGGCACTGGCTAGGACCTGGAAATAAAAAAAAAAAATGTAATACAAGATATTCACCTTCATCTAGCTCCTAATCTTAACAGGTGAGATAGAGAGAAAAGCAAAGATATCTTGTATAATATGATATAAGCTATGTGGTGGTGTGTATAAATGTTATATTTACTTACAGTGACCTTCAGTTTTCCTGCCAATTTTCATGAAATGAGATACTCAGTGATTAGATGACACAGGTGAAAATATTTTGAAATATTTAAGAGTATTTAACAGTAAAGTTATTACTAGTAGAAGTATTACTATCATGTTATGTTATTATGTTATCTGCTTTACTCCTTACTGATTTAAAATGAATTAATTATAGTGTTTGTTTCTGACAGTATCAGCAACTTAGACATTATTGTCCTCCAGGAAAAATTTTGTTTAGCATGGGTTTATGGAAATAAGAATGAATACCTTGAACATCTAATTATATAAATTTAATCTCATATTCAGCAAGCAGTATTTGTGATAGACTACATAGTCATGAAGTTAATGGAATCTTGATGATTCTATTGAACAATAAATAACTTCCCAGATAGGAGTCTGAAGATCCTGTATACTGCTTTTATTAGTTGAAATAGTAATTAATAAAATAGTTAATTGGTTGTATTGGAGTAGCTATCCCTGAAGATAACCTCTTCTGTATCCTTTTCTAGATTACAGCTAAAGATATCTGATCAAAAAATAAGAATTGTTTTCAACTCTTAAAATGCACAAAGATTATGTCTGATGTACAGTTTTTGCCTACCCTTTCTTAAAATAATAAAAATATCTCTTCATTTTGGAGAACTTAATCTATGTAGTTTAGCAGGGGTTGTTCATCACTTACCTCTTTCTACCTTGTGAACATGAGACCCAAGTCTGAAAAAGCAGAGAATCTCAAACACTTGGTCGCAAGGTTTGGCTTAAGATTAGTCATGTGACTCAAGCTGGGCCAATCAAGATCTGCATTGAAGCTATTCTGCGGCAACTAACAGAAAAAAACTCCCGTATGACCCTGAAGTTAGCACATCGACAGATGAAAATCTTATGCTATTGGTAGCCAACCTGCCAACCATGAGGACAGAGCTTATCCAAAAGACAGACAGTGAAATACACGATTCAGACATACATGAAGACATATATACCCATGGACTTTTCTAGTACATCAGTGGGGAATGAAAGAATTCTTTCTTTGCTTAAGCAAATTTTATTTAAGTATCTGACAAGTCTTGATTATTGCATATTGACATCTAATTTAAAATGAAAAAGACTAAATAAATTAGAAATTTAAATTTAAATTCACCTTTTCTCTTAAGAAAATGTAAGAAAAATGAATTTTGAAATATTCTAATTATAATTTTCAAAGTAATATGAAATAATTTTGCAACTGTAACAAAATAGGAAGCTATGATTAAGAAACAATTCAAGAAAAATAAAGAGTTTATGTACCTAGAATTACCGAATAAGTTTAATTGAAGAGTTAGAAGCAAAACAAATAATTTCATTTCCTAGGAAAAAAAGTTATTCATTCATTCAACAAATATTAATGAAATACCTACTATATGCCTTGTTCTGGTACCATGTACTAGGGGCTTGGGTTATACAAATGAACAACACATACGCAGAATCACATCCTTGCAGAACTGACCTACTAGCTGCAGGAGACAGGCAATAAACACAAACATAATGAACAAATGAAAATCAGAGTATGGCAGGCAACAAATAAACATGCAGGGAAATGGATGTGGGAGATACTGGGAAAGGAGGCAGATTTTGGAATTAAATGGCACTATCATGTCAGCATCATTGTGACATTAAGATACAAACAAAGACTTGAGAGAAACAAGGGAGTGGGATCAAGAGGGTATATAGGGGAAATAGAGTTCCAGGGAGAGGGAACACCCTGTGAAGAATTTATGCATAAGGCAGTGGTGTGCTGGGGCACTGGAGAAAGAGCAAAGAGGCTGTATAGCTAGAGTGGAATTAGTGAGGGTGAGAGTAGTGGAAAGTGGAGCCAGAGAGGTTCCAGAGGCAAATCATGAAGGGTTTTATAGGTGAACGCAAGGACTTTGGTTTTGGTTCTCAGAAAAATAGGGAGGAACAGGAATTGCAGGAAGAATGTTCTAATCTGATTTGTGTTAAACCTGGCTCACTCTGTTGCTATTGTGTTAGGAAGACACCATGAGATGCCCACACTAATGGCACAAATATGAAGGGAAAAAAAAGAGAAAAATTATTTTAAAGGAAAGTTAAAATCATCAAGGGTCGGTTGAGGAGGGACAATATTTACATAATAGAAGACTCAGAAAGATAACACAGAAATTGGGGGTGGGAAACTGAGAACTGGTAGAAATAACCACAGAAATTATGCCGACAATTTTCCATTGCCAAATGGGGCAATTTCCATTGCCAAATTAAATATATGTTGTCTTCCCAAAAGGCTCACTACTCACTGAAATCTGGATAAACTGCAAGAGATTCATATCTAAAATCAATGAAAAAATGAGTGTGTTGTGTTTTTCCCTCAAGATGGTGGTCTTGAGGCTTGTAGCATGCCTCAGCCACTTGCAAAAGGCAAGGTCGTGCATATAGATCAACTCTGTGAGCTTTAATTCGAGAAGGAAAATGGGAATCCACTGGCATTGTGAAGGACACCCCAGATCCAAGGAGGAGAATGCTAGCAAACAGATCCCATGATGGCATCTGGCTAGTAAAAGTGAGTAAAACTTCAGTGTGTGAGAAAGGCAGAGAACTTTCCACTGAAACTCACATTTCCACTGGGCTCCATGCAACCCAAGCTAAGGGAGAACACTTTATTTCTCCCAAGCCCTGGAGCTGACTTGGGGAGAGGCTCAGAGATGCTGTGAGGGAAAGACAGTGGTAAAAGCTGCAGACATTTTCCTAGACCCAAGACCAAGAGCAGAATGCACCAGTATTGAGGGAGAATCCAGTGAGCAACCACCAAGTGCACAGAAAAGTGTCTAGGCATAGAGCTGGAAAACATTCTTGGCTCCAAATTCTCTGCATACAGATGGGGAGTGGCATAGACTCCTACTCCCAGAGAGTGAATGCTCCAGATGCCTGGAGATGTTCCTGGGCATGGAGCAGAGAGGGTCCTGCTGCACCACAATCTATGTCCATGAAGGGTGAGACAACTTAGGCTGTTGATCCAGGTAAGTAGGTACTCTGAATGACTGGAGATCTCCCTGGGTATGTAGCAAAGAGAGGTCTTCTGCATCAGGATCTCTACACAGAAGGGATGACTCAGGCTGCTAAACCAGGCAAGCAGGTACTCTGAATGTCTAGAGATCTTCCTGGGCATGGATCAGCAATGGCCCTACTGCACCACGATCTATGTCCAGGAAGGTTGGGGCAACTCAGGCTGCTGGTCCAGCCAAGTGGGTGTCCAAATGCCTGGATTTCTGCCTGTGGGTGGAGTAAAGAGGGTCCTGCTGTACCAAAGTCTCAGGGCAACAGCCTGAAGCACCAGAAATGACACACACAGACTAGCTTCAGGTTACCAAGGTGGCCCTGGCTGCAAGTCTCACCACCCAGGAGAAACTACAGCTGTAGCAGTTCTTCTCCCACTCCAGGCTTATGACGGGGGGAGAACACAATTCCAGTGCCTACCAGGACATGTTCCACAGTTCCGGCTATGCAGGCCCCTACCCTGTTCTAGAGCAAGTGCTCCAATCTCTGGCCCAAAACTAAAATCCTTGCACAGCCACACCACCAGATCACCAAAGAATGGCTGACTTTGTATGCACCTGGATTAAACGGCACTTGTAGTCAAACTGCACAGCTCAAAATAAAACCTGCCAAAAGAAGCACATACGGCTACAGATGCAATGCCAAAAGACCCTACCCAGCATTTTCTACAGCTGCATCCCCTATGGGAGGTACAGGAGGAAAAGGAAAAGAAAAAAAAATATATTACAGACAAAGAAACACAAAGGAAAAAAATCCTACCCACATGAAAATAATTACAATAATTAGCAGTGCCAGCATATCCAGATGAGAAGGAACCAGCACAAGAATTTTGGCACCATGAAAAATATGAATGTAGTGACACCACAAAAGGATCACCTTAAATCTCCAGCAAAAGTCCCTAACCAAAATGAAAACTCAGAAGTGACCGATAAATAATTCAAAGTATGTATTTCAAAGAAGCTCAGTAAGATAGAAGACAAGGTTGAAAACCAACACAAAGGAATTTCTAACATAATCCAGGAAATGAAGAAAGAGATAAACATCTTAAAAAGAAACCAATCTTTCAGCCAAGAATTTCATATCTCATCAAACTAAGCTTAATAAGCAAAAGAGAAATAAAACCTTTTACAGACAAGCAAGCACTAAGGGAATTAATTACCACTAGACCAGCTTTCCAAAAATCATGAAAAGAGTTCTGAACATGGAAATAAAAGAACAATACTTGCTACCATAAAAACACACTTAAATGTCTAGCATACAGAACTTACAAAGCCACCACACAATAGGAACTACAAAACAACCAGCTAACAATCTCACGATAGGATCAAAACTTCACATCAGTATTGACATTGAATATAAACCATCCAAACCACTGCAGTTAAAAGGCACAGAATGGCAAATGGGATTTAAAAAAAATATATCCATCCTTCTGCTGTCTTCAAGAGACCCAGCTCACATGTAACGATATCCATAGGCTCAAAGTAAAGGGTTGGAGAAAGATCTAGCATACAATGGAAAGCAAACAAGAGTAGGGGTCACTATTTTTATACTACATAAAACAGATATTAAACCAACAACAGTTAAAAAAAAGGATAAAGAAGGGAATTACGTAATGGTAAACAGTTGAATTCGACAAGAAGACTTCATTATTTTAAGTATATACACAACCAACATTGGAGTACCCAGATTCATAAAATAAGTACTTCTAGACCTATGAAAAGGCTTTTACAGCCACATATTAATAGTGGGGGACTTCAACACTCCACTGCCAGGGTTACATAGATCATCGAGGCAGAAAACTAACAAAGAAATTCTGGACTTAACATTTGACCAATTGGCTCTAATATACATCTATAGAACACTCCATCCATAAACCATAGAATATACATTTTTTTTAAATCCACACATGGAATATATTCCAACATTTACCATGCTTGGTCAAGACACACTTGGCCATAAAGCAAGTCTCAATAAATTTAAAAAATTAAAATTATACCAAGCAAACTCTCACACCACAATGAAATAAAAATATAAATCAGTACCAAGAAGATCTTTGAAATCCACACAATTACATGGAAATTAAACAAACTTTCTCTTGAATGGCTTATGAGTAACCAAAGAAATTAAGGCAGAAAAAAAAACACTTTGAAATAAAATGAAAATAGAGACACAACATAGCAAAATCTCTATGATGCTGCAGAGCAGTGTAAAGAGGAAAGTTTATAGTAATAAATGCCTGCCTCAAAAAGTTAGAAAGGTCTCACATTAATGATCTGACATCACATCTAGAAGAACCAGCAAAACAAGAAAGAACTAATTCAAAGTTAGCAGAAGAAAATAAGTAACTAAAATCAGGGCAGAACCAAATGAAATTGAGACCCAAAAATTCATACAAAGAATCAACAAAACCAAAAGTTGACTTTTTCAAAGGGTAAACAAGATCAATAGACCACTAGCGAGATTAACAAGAAAACCAGAAGGTCCAAATAAGCACAATCAGAAACAGCAAAGGTGACATTACAATTGATCCCACCAAAATACAAAAGATCCTCAGATACTATAATGAATACCTCTATACACACAAACCAGAAAATCTAGAGGAAATAAATAAATTCCTGGAAACACCCAATCTTCCAAGATTGAATCAGGAAGAAATTGAAACCCTGGGCAGACCAATATCAAGTTCTGAAATTAAATCAGTAATTAAAAAAACCCTACCAACCAAAAAAAGCCCTGGACCGGATGGATTCACAGACAAATTGTATCAGACATACAAAGAAGAGCTTGCACCAATTCTTCTGAAACTATTCCAAAAAGATCAAGGAAGAGGGACTCCTCCCTGACTCATTCTACAAAGCCAGCATCACCCTAATACCAAAACCTTGCAAAGACACAACCAAAAAAAGAGAACTACAGGGTGATATCCCTGATGAACATAGATGCAATCATCCTCAGCAAAATACTAGGAAACTGAATCCAACAGCACACCAAAAAGTTAATAGGCAAAGTACATTAACATACACTTCTTTTTTTGTTTTTGTTTTTTGAGACTGAGTTTCGCTCTTGTTGCCCAGACTGGAATACAATGGCGTGATCTCAGCTCACTGCAACCTCTGCCTCCTGGGTTCAAGCGATTCTTCTGCCTCAGCCTCTCCAGTAGCTGGGATTACAGGCATGTGCCACCACACCGAGCTAATTTTGTATTTTTAGTAGAGACAGGGTTTCTCCATGTTGGTCAGACTGGTCTCGAACTTGCGACCTCAGGTGATCTGCCCGCCTCGGTCTCCCAAAGTGCTGGGATTAAAAGTATGAGCCTCCGCACCCAGCCAAACATACACTTCTTAAAGGAAGACATACAAGTAGCCAACAAACATATGAAAAAATGCTCCAAATCACTAATCATCAGAAAAATGCAAATCAAAACCAAAATGAGATACCATCTCACACCAGTCAAAATGGCTATTATTAAAAAGTCAAAAAAACAACAGATGCTGGCAAGGCTGCAGAGGAAAGGGAATCCTTTTACCTGTTGATGTGAATGTAAATTAATCAGCTACTATGGAAAGCAGTTTGGATATTTCTCAAAGAACTTAAAACAGAACTACCATTCAACCCAGCAATTCCATTACAGGCTATATATCCAAAAGAAAACAAATTGTTCTACCAAAAACCTGCATGCTCTTCCATGTTTATCGCAACTCTATTCACAATAGAAAAGACAGGGAATCAATCTAGATGCCCATCAATGGTGTACTGGAAAAAGAAAATGTGGTACATATACACCATAGAATACTATAAGGTATAAAAAAGAATGAAATCATGTCCTCTGCAGCAACATGTATGCAGCTGGAGGCTATTATCCTAAGCAAATTAACATAGAAACAGAAAACCAAACACCACGTGTTCTCACTTCTAAGTGGAAGCCAAACTTTGAGCACGGATGGACATAAAGATGGCAACAATAGAAACTGGGCAGTACTGGGGAGGAAGGCAAGGAGTGGGGAAAAGGTTTAATAACTAATTATTGTACACTAAGCTCAGTACCTGAGTGATGGCACCATTCATAACCCAAGCCTCAGCATGACTGCAATATACCCAGGTAAACCTGCACATTTACTCCCTGAATCTAAAATAAAAGTTGAAAAAAGCAGTTGAATTAATTTTCTTTTTAAAAATTTTTATCTTAAGTTCAGGAGTACAAGTCCAGGTTTGTCACATAGGTAAACTTGTGTCATGGGGGTTTGTTGTATAGATTATAAAAACTATTATAAAAATTATGGTAGATGTGGGAATCATAAAAACGTAGGATGATTCTGCACTCAATTTCTTTTTTTTTTTTTTTTTTATGAGACGAAGTCTCGCTCTGTTGCCCAGGCTGGAGTGCAGTGGCTGGATCTCAGCTCACTGCAAGCTCTGCCTCCCGGGTTTACGCCATTCTCCTGCCTCAGCCTCCC
>NW_012115121.1:2185736-2213229 GCF_000951035.1 Colobus angolensis palliatus
ACGGGGTTTCACCGTGTTAGCTAGGACGGTCTCAATCTCCTGACGTCGTGATCCGCCCGCCTCGGCCTCCCGAAGTGCTGGGATTACAGGCGTGAGCCTTTTATCCAAAAGGTAGGCAATAACGAATGCTGGCGAGGATGTGGAGAAAGAGGGACCCTCATACACTGCTGGCGGAAATGTAAAGAAGTATAGCCACTATGGAGAACAGTATGGAGGTTCCTCAAAAAACTAAAAATAGAACTACCATATGATCCAGTGTTCCCACTACTAGGTATATACCCAAAAGAAAGGAAATTAATATATTGAAGTGATATTTGCCCTCTCATGTTTTTCTGTAGCACTGTTAACAATAGTCAAGATATGGAATCAAGCTAGTGTCCATCAACAGACAAATGAGTGAAGAAAATGTGGAGCTTATAGACAATGGAGTACTATTCAGCCACAAAAATAAATGAGATACTGTCATTTACAACAAAATGGATGGAACTGGAGGATATTATGATAAATGAAATAAGCCAGGCACAGAAAAACAAACTTCAAATGTTCTTATTCACCTGTGGAAGCTAAAAATCAAAACAATTGAACTCATAGAGATAGAGGACAGAATAATAGTCACCAGAGGCTGGGAAGGGTAGCGGGGGCTGGGGTGGGGGGTCGAGAATGGGGATGATTCATGGGTGCAAAAATATAGTTAGATAGAACGAATAAAATCTAGTATTTGATCGCACAACCGGGTGGCTACAGGCAGCAATAATTTGTTGTACATTGTGGAGTAACTGAGGGAGTACAATTTGAAAGTTTGTAACACAAAGAAGTGAGAAATGCTTGAGGTGATGGATACCCCATTTACCCTGATGTGATCATTACATACTGTATAACTGTATCAAAATATATCCTGTACCCCATAAATATATACATCTACGATGTACCCATAAACATTAAAGGAGTTTTTAAAGAATTTCATATTCAGCCCAACTATCAATCAGATACATGTCAGGGAAAATAAAGAGGTTTTCTGACATGAAAAGACTCAACTAGATTTTCTGAAAATTCTGCTGGAGAATATAACTCAGCTGAATACAGAGGAAATTCAAGAATGTTGACAGCATTGGAAGCAAGAAAATAATGAGAACCAGAAATAAGAATATTATTTGAAATATATTCAATACAATAACTAAAAATAAAAACAAAATTGACAAAAGTTAAATTATTTCTATTGTAAATGTCAGTTCCACCTTTACCAAATTTTTAACTTTTTATTTTTAAGATAATTGTACATTCACATCAAGTTTTAAAAATTATATAGAGTCTGCGTACCTTTTACCCAGTTTACCTATAGATAAGATCTTGGAAAATGCAGTATCACAACTTGGATATTGACATTGATACAGTGAAAATACAGAGCAGGTTAATCACTTTGCCAGAATCCCTCATGTCCTTTTGTAGCTTCACTCACTTAGCTTTGGACTCTATGCCCTCCCTAACTCTGGCAACTACCAATCTGTTCTCCATTTCTTTAACTTTGTCATTTCAACAATGTTATCTAAATGGAATCATATAGTATATGAACTTTTCAAATTGGCCTTTTTTTTCACTCAGCATAATACTGTGGGGATCCCTCTAGGTGTTAGCATGTATCAATAGCTTGTTTTTTTTGCTGATTGTTAGTCCATGGTTTGAAAATATAACTGAATGTTTAACCTTTAACCTGTTAGAGAACACCTGGATTGTTTCCAGATTTGTGCTATTATAAATAAAGCTGTTATAAACATTTGTATACAGGTTTTTTTGTACACATAAATCTTGATTTCTCTGGCATAAATGCCCAGGAGTACAATTGCAGATTGTATATGGGAGTTGCATGCTTAGTTTTTAAAGAAACTGTCAAACTGCTTTTTAGAGTAACTGTACCATTTTGCATTCTATTCAGCAATGTACGAGTGATCTCATTTCTCTACGATATTGCCAGCATTTGGTATTATCAATATTTTTTATTTTAGCTCTTACGACAGGCGTGTTATGATGTCTCATTGGGGTTTTAGTTTGTATTTCCCAAATGGTTAATGATGTTGAACAACTTTTTATGTATTTATTTGCCATCTGTGTATCTTCTTTGGTGAAATGTCTCTTCATATCTTTTGACTATGTTCTAATTTGATTGCTTGTTCTGTTGAGTTTTGACAGTTCTTTTTGTATATTCGAGAAACTAGTCCTTCGTTGCATATGTGGTTTGCAAATATTTTCTCTCACTCTGTATCTTCTCTTTTCATCCTTTCAACAGGGTTTTTGCAGAGTAAAAGTTTTTAAATTTGAAGTTTCATTTATAATTTTTTCCTTTTTTGGATCATGTTTTTGGTGTCAAGTCTAAGAATCCTTTGCCTAGTCTTATATGCCAAAGATTTTCTCTTAGGTTTCTAAAAATTTTATAGATTTGTATACTGTATTTAAATCTGTGATCAATTTTGAGTAATTTCTGGATAAAGTGTGAGGTTTGAGTTGAGGTTCTTTTTTGTTTTCTTCCCTTTGTCTTTCTTCCTTTTCTCTCTCTCTCTCTCTCTCTCTCTCTCTTCCTCTCTTCCTCTCTTTCTTTCTGGATTTCCAATAGCTTCAACACCACTTGCCACTTATTGGAAAGGCTATTTTTCCTCCATTGAATTGCTTTTGTAAATTTGTCAAAATAATAATTGGGCATACTTGTATGAATCTATTTCTGGATTCTCTGTTCTGTTCCACTGATTGGTGTGTCTATTCCTCTTGTCAGTGCTACAAGGGTTTGATTACTATAGCTCTGTAAAAATTCCTAGAATCAAGAGGACTGATCCCTCTTAGTTTCTCTCCCTCTCCATACAAATTTTACAATAGTTTCATCCATATCTACTAAAGAAATTGCTGGGATTTTGACAGGATTACATTAAAACTGTATGTCATTTGGGGGATAACTGACATCTTTCCTGTGTTGATTCATTCAATCTATGGATGTAGTATGCATCTTTATTCAGATTTTCTTTGATTTCCTTAATCATCATTGTGAACTTTCATCTTATAAGTACTGTACACGTTTTTTAGAGGTACTCCTAAGAATTATATTTTTGAGCAATTTTAAGTGACATTACATTTTTAATTTCAGTGTTCACATGTTTATTGCTAGTATATCAATACAATTGATTCTAATATGTTTATCTTGAATCCTGTAACCATGTTGACTTCAATTATTAGTTTTAGGAGTTACCCACCTTGGTAGCTGACTCAAGAATGTATCTTGTATTGATTGCTTTCTGTTCCCAGCCTCAGCTGCCTAGTCCCCAGCTGCTGTTCTCTAAACCTCCCCCAAAATTACTTGTACTTCAATACTTGCCTTAGTGTCTAGAGGTATCAAAATTAAGACTGCAGATTACCAAGGTCATATGACACAAATCACATTGTCATGCATTAGGTCCTCTCCAAATAGTTTTTCTTAGAAACCAGTGGTATAGTCAGTGACGGACCACTAAATGTTTAACAACCAACACTCTGGAGGAAAGTAGCACCCTGATTGGTAGCATTCGCCAATTTCTGTTTTGTTAATACTCTATCCCCTGGTGATTGCAAGTTGCCAACCTGACGTAAGTGAATTCTTAGTCATGAAGAGATGCATCCCAGTTGGCTTGGCAAGACGGTGTGAGCTGGCCCAACCATACCATTAACTTAAGCACCTCTTGAGAGATAAGGTTGTAGGACACCGTTTAAAAAATTCTCATAGATACTAGTACAAGCCAGTTGAAAGTAAGCTATTGTGAATGTGAATTTCCATCTTTTTCTTTACATGTTGATTGATGGAGTTTGAAGACGAAATCCCAAACAAACAAAGGAGTAACAAAATGTTCTGATTCCACTATGTCATCAGATCACTGGCAAACATCCAGTCACTCTTCCAAAGTACTATTGAGTGCCAGTTGACTTTATAGAATATGGAAAAAAAGCAACTCTCATAGTCAAATGTAATTTCCTAGCCACCATAAGCATGACAGAAAACTATTCTTTTAGTCATTGAAAAACTCTTGATCAATGAGGCCTAAAGAGATTGATCCAATCCAGTGCTAGATCTCCTCTACAGGAAAATGTGAGCATGAGATTTTTCCAATAAGGGTCCACTGGAAAAAAAAAATAATAGTTCATGAAGCACTAGTAGCAGAAAGCTAACACCGTCGAGTTTTTCTCAACATACAGAGACATGTGATTCTGTCTGCCCTCCATGAATGCATTCAGACATGGCCTCAACAGAAATTTGTGAAAGTGTGTTTCCATCTAGGCATCACTGAAAAGCTAGTACTCTTCATTGTCTGTTTCAGCACATCAAGGATATATTACATTATTTGACCTAAGCAATTACTACATGTTTCAGGGTGTTTTACTGCTGATAGATTATATAAAGAACACCCTGGAGTTCACTAGGCAGTACCGGAAAATGCATGGGTATCTACTATTCTGTGTGTTTACTGGGAAAAACAATACAAGAGGTAGACAGTTCAACTTCATATTAGATAGGCTAACATCCTTTTAAAAATGTTTGGAGGATTCAGGCTCATGTTCATAATATATAGATACTAATATATTGAGTGATAATGAAACAACATGACTTCCTACAAATCAGCAACATAGAAAGATTAAAAGTTGTGGGAAATTGGAACTTCCCCAAAATTCAAAAGTCAAAGATAAACCATTTCCTCCAGTGTCCCTGGCTTAATAGGGTAGCTTTATATAACAACTGCTCAACAGAAAAACAAACTCACGTGTTAAATCTGAACAACTGCAGTTTTCTGGCTTTACCATCTTGCTGGATGTACTTCTCAAAAGACAAGGCCTAAACTTCATCTCAAAACACGGTAGTCTTTCTGATCACATTGAAATATTCTATCAGAAAGCAAAAAGCTTTTGAAGACTGCAGTAAGTTTTAAAAGTAAAAGCGTGAACAACCTGGTACTATCCATAATGTTTTAATGTAGGGCAAACAGGTAACTCTTGCTGCTGTTGGGCATGAAGAAAAGATTATTTTTAATCCTTTGTTTCAAAGAGTTTGTAAGAATGCCATTTATTACAATAGCCATGATAAAAAGAAAGTGGTCTTTTCAGTAAGAACTGGTCATCTCTTTGACTGAATCATTTTCAATATTCCTGAATTATTCAGTGTCATGCTGAAAATACAAATCATGTGGGTTATCTATGCTGTGGAGTAATAGCAAGAAATCTATAACAGAGACAGGCCAGCCATAAACCTAAATCAGCTGTCTTTAAGTGATATTAAGCATCTTCTGTGGGATATTCCCCACGTTTAACTGAATGGGAGATGGTGGGTGAACAAGAACCAAATAGGTAAGTCTTTGACTATAACCCCCACTGGGCTCTATGACCAAGTGTGGCAGATCCCAGTGTGAACACACAATGATAATGTTGTAGCTGGGGATAATTTGCCACAGCAAACTAACCCTGTCATATTTGACAATGTCTGAAATAAATTGTTCTCCCCTTATTGAAATACGTTGAGAAAGACTGACCAGTCTAAGGATGGATAGAACATTGTGTAATTCCTAATGGTTGTATCCTTTGTACTGGAAAGAAACCCTGAGCTAGAATTTCAAGAAAAAGTGAGTTTACGCAAACTGACAAAATCTTTTATTCTTTTCCCACACCATTAATGATGAGCAACTTTGAGTTCTTTTACCATTATAAAGGAGGATGCCTGTCCATTCACACATTTGTCTTATCAATTGCTCAGTCAGCGAATAGACACAGCTCTCCTGTGCACCAGACGTTAGGGAAGAAAGGTGAGCAAAACAGACATGGTTCTTTCATCCATTAATTTTATCACCTGGTGTACAAAACATACATTTCAAAAGCTAAATTAAACTTAATCATGTCCAATGAGCACATGAAAAGACCCCCAATATTATTAGCTAATCAGAGAAATGCAAATCAAAACCACAATGAGATACCACAACTTCTAGAGTGACTACAATTTAAAAAAATAGATAATAACAAGTGACAATTGGTGAGGATGTATAGAAATTGAAAGCTATACACATTGATAGTGGGAATGTAAAATTTTCAGCCTCTGAAAAACAGAATGTTTCTCAAAAAGTTCAAGTTACCATGCAATCCAGTGATTCCACTCCTAGGTGTATGGCCAAAGTAATTGAAAACAGATATTCATGCAAAAACTTGTATATAAATGTTCATAAAAGTATGATTTATAATATCCAAAAAGTGGAAATAACTCAAATTTCCATCAACTGAAGAGCAGATACAAAAAATGTAGTACAATAGAGTATTATTCAACTACAAAAATTAGTGAAGTACTGGTACCTGCTGTAGCATGGATGAACATTGAAAACCGTATGCTAAGAGAAGGAAGCCAGACACAAAAGACCACATGTTGTATGATTCTATTTATACTGAAATGTCCAGAATAGGCAAATTGTAAGAGACAGAAAGTAGATTTGAGTTTGGTAGGGGCTGGGAGGAGAAGGGACTGTGGTGACTGCTGATGGATAGAGTTTCTTTTAGGGATGATGAAAATGTTCTGGAATTAGATAGTGGTGATGTTTGCATAACTTTGTGAATATACTAAAAAACACTGTTTTTGTTGTAGTCACAAAGTTATGCAAATATCATAACTTTTTACCTATTAAAATATACTTTTTTAGTAAGTAAAATGTTATGGTATGTATTTTATGGTATTTTTCAATGCAACATTAACATAAAATCCAAACAACATAATATATCAATATATTTTTACATTTAGGTAATTTACAGATAGATCTACATTGTTACAGTGTATTCAAAATAAATTTTACTGATGGAGTGAGTGCAGGATCAATGAATTATATCTCATTACTTTCAAGGAAATGTGGAGAGCCCTAAGACAAAGTAACAGGTAACTCCTGGTTGAGAAAATCCTTACTTGCCAGCGTTCTCAGTACTGCCTCTGCAGTCTTCATTTCAATTTGGTGCTTTTATTCACTTGGTTCCACTGCTTCACAAGCCTGAAGTCTGTTTCTACTCTAATAGAAAGTGCATGTGAGCTCTTGACAGCACTGAATTTTTGTCCTTGTCTCTACGTCACCTGAAAGTCTCTGAGATCTCTTACCTAATTGTCTACCTATGCAATTGGATTTGTTCTACCTAATCTCTGTCACGTCTTTGATTCTTGCATTTGGCAATTTGATTTATGCCTACTGAATTAGCCAATATACTATTTCCTATCTGATGTTCAGCTCTATACTCAGAACACATTAGCCCATCTGTTTACACATTCTTCCTGTCTACCTTTAGTTTCTATATGCCGTGGCTCACTCTCTGCTATCGAGCTCAGTGGTCTTCAAGCCTCTTGATCCTGCTCTCATTCCATCAGTAAAATTTGTTTTGTGCACACTGTAACAACGTAAATCTCTCTGTAAATTGTTTAAATGTACTAATATATTGATATATTGTTTAGATTTTAGATTATCTAATGTTGCATTAAAAAACACCACAAAATTTAATATCATAAAACAACAAACTTTTTTTTTATGTTCATGTACTCTGAGTCAGAAATGTGGACAGGGGATAGTTTGTATTGGTTCCATAATGCCTGGAGTTTCAACAGGAAACCTCAAATAGCTGAAAGTGGCTCAAAATGCTGACATATGGGATCATCTGAAGGCTTCTCTGTTTACATGTCTGGTGCTTAGGCTGGGTTCACCTGGGATTTGTGATGGACCAGAGTGCCTACATGAGAACTTTCCTTGTAAGTTGGGCTCCGTCACAGCATGGGATCTCAGGATGTTTGGACTCATTACATAGTGGTTCAGCGTTGCAAGAGCAAGTGTTCCAGTAAACAAGATGAAACCTGAATCACCTTTTATGACCTAGCCTTGAAAGTCGCATAGCCTCTCTTTGGCCACCCTCTATTGATACAAAAATTTAAATTCAAGGGGAGGGAACATAGACCCAACTCTTGATGAGAAAATGTCAAATAACCTATGGCTGCATTTTAAAACTTTTGCGTGTGTACATTACATGCAAACAAAAGATACATTTTAAAGTATGAGATAAAAATAAGTATTAGTATATGTTGTAATATTTAATTTTTGACCCAACTTACTTGCTCATTGATTATGGATAGCATACTGGAGATTCATTGGTCTAAATGAGTGAGAGTTAACATTTCCTTGCTGAAGCTTTAAGCATGGTTAATGTTCACATACGGGGCAACCCTCAGAGATATACCAGTTTTATGCACCATTCCTAGCACACTTGTTGCAATGCTACCACTTTCTCTCCTACACTGTAATTTGTGTAACAATTCAAGGAAGTGAAAATGGCATTTTTATGAGCCCTGATTCCATTCTGATTTAGTAATAATATGTATTAGTCATAGTCTGTTAAGAATAAATTACTTGTATCACACTTCACAACTGATTGTGGCATATTGGTGCAGTGACGCAAGGATCAACAATTGTTATTTAAAGTGCTATTGCACAACTCTAATGTTGGCCTCCATTGTCCTGCAATTCACCTCGTTGAAAACGTTTGCTCAAGACTGGGGAAATATTTAAGAATAAAGATGAGAGGATAAGTAATATTTCTTTGAAAATATGTGCTCCTCTGCAGTGTGATATAGCTCTTCCAGCTATTATAGTCATTTTCTATGCCGGTGCCCCATATTTCTCTCCTGTGTATGTTTAAGGTGAGAGGCGAGAACCCCTGCAGGGTAGCAAGAAGTAAACAAGATAGAGAATTTCACAGTGAGAAAGTGAAGGGAGAGATAACCATGGGGATATAAACTTTCTGTGGAACTTGTGGAAATCTTAGGAAGGGCAAGAAAATTCGCACAGGATTCAGTCTGGGCATCTAAGCCAATTTTGTAAATCTCAAAGGACACGATGTAATGTTTGGTAACAAAAACATGAAGCTAGTAAAAGTGTTGACTGGCATTCAGCCAAGAACCCAGTTCCCTCCAGTTCCTGTTGGCAAAGTAAAGAAGCCTGGTTTGGCTGCCTGTAAAATGAGAGTAAAAGAATCTGCTACAGCAAAAATATGGCCAACGTATAGCCTTACAAAAAAGTTTTAACAACTTTAGACAAAGCAATGGTAGTTTCTGGCATCAACTGCTCTGTCTCATTAATTCCCCACCATCACACAAGTTTCAACAGGAGAAGCATTGCATCTCAAAAGAAATGCACACCATATTACCATAATATGTAAGGAAAATATGAACACTTCTATTTATGTTTATTTTGCAATCCATGTTTTAAAATGTATGGATTGTATTAGTACAGAAGTGCATACCTATCATTTATAAATAAATATATTTTATAGATGGTATGTATCAGTTAGTTTTTGCTTATGAGCACTTGGAGTTTAAAATATTCAATATCATAGATTCAGAGGATAAGGTGTGATTTGGGGAAACCCAGAAACTAAAACTACAGTTGAATCAGAACATGCCACAGGGCAGACTAGAAGAGTCAAATAATCTGCTAAGCTTTGGATAAATTATCACGTATTTCTCTAGCTTTTCTCTGTATCACATGACAATTGCCTACAGAACTGTAAAGAGTTGAGAAATACTAAGAAAAATTGTGAAAGTTCCTTAGAGAAAATCTAGGCACAGAGGACAAGACTCCTTATAATAATGTTGACACATGCCACTGCAACCTATAAATTCTGGCAGGGAAATATGGACATCACCCTGATTCCTCTAACTTTGGCAGTTAATAAGATTTGAACTCACAATATTGTGTTTATATTAAAATAGGAGGAATTGACATTGTCAGGCATTTTATGTATGTTAACCTATTTGATCCTCATGACAGCTCTGTAAAAAATGGCTAATATTTCTCCCATTTCACAGAAAATGAACCAGACACTATGCACTTTGCAGAATACCTCTTGGCTAGGAAGGGAAGAATCAAGATTCAAATCCAATTCTTTTGACCCCAAATGTCGTGGACTTGGACTGTTGCAGTTATTCCTATCTAGACAAAAATAAAGAAGTTCTTTGAAGTTCTCAGAGTTCTAAATGATATTGCTTTCTCTGCATTTTTGGAGAAAAGGAGGGGCAGTGCCCACTGGTCTAATATTTTGAAATGGGAAGAGGATGTTAATATAATATTGAAATTCATATTAAAATGAGAAAGTAAGATCATTAAAAACTCTGCTCATAACATTTAGTTGTTGACCCCTGAATGATTTGTGGAGCTCTCTTTGACATTCAGCAACGGAATGTTGAGTTAGAGACATGTTAATTGGAAAAAGTTAAATTGTCATCTCCATCTTATTAAACCAATTCTGTGGGACAATTCAAGAGAGTACATGGCTATGTAATTTCCACGCATCGTTTGTTTGCTAAGTCACTCAGCCCTGGATACCATTTATTTTTCAATTCAGAGCTAAATACATACATGATTAAAAGCTCGGTCTACAAAAAGGGTTGATGTGGGTTTGATGGAAAGGGTCAGTCAGGGCCTTTTCTTAGCAGCAATCCCATTGGACAGACAGCATATCTTCCCAGAGGGTGTGTGCACTTCAAAGCATGCTATTAAATGATAAGAAGGAGGAGGAAAAATGCAATTTCTCTAGAATAAGTTTTGCAACTACAGAAATATCATGCACAGGTGGATATGCAATTCTTTCCCGTTCTTTCCTAAATGTACAATGCTGTGGCCTGTGATGAAATATTTGGGATATCTAAGGAACTGTGCCTCCTGGGAGTTGCAGATAACAACCCATTGCCTGCAACGATCATATTTCTATTGTCTGAAAAGGTTAGAAAAACCATGAGGGCTCTACAGATGTGAGTAACTCAGTTCAGTGGATTCGGAAACAAAGCTACTAATCGGGTGCAAAAGAAAAGAGCAAATCTCAGTCCAAAAATTTCATGGTGGTGGGGATGTGAGATAGGCTATGATATATTTGCGAATAGTTTCCTTTAAAGGAAAAAGTAACAGGAAGTTTATATTTACTGTGTAAAATTGTCTGATAAAATACGTGAGTATTCCATTAAATATTTGTTGTATTTTGTATACTTGATTCCTGTTTCAATCAGGTCAAATCAGCAAAACATTTTTTAAAATTTGAAGCATTAGTAAGCAAGTTAGAATAAAGCCACTCAGGTCAGTATGGAATTACCAAAGATGAGAAAAGATTATAGTGAAAGAGACGTTTGTCCTCCGAGCCTGATTTATCATTTATCCTTAAGTATCTTCTGTAACAATACTCGCCCTCTCCTCCCTTCCACTGATCTTATTGAAACCTTTAGTTTTGCACTTCACTTCTTGATTCAGGAGTTTCCAAATCCTCTTGAGCTGGTGGTTAACTACGCTTACTGAGCACCTTGTAACTTTTAGGCCATTGGGATAGGTTGTTAACTTGACCTTAATCAAACAAAAAAATTGATTGCTTATGTTCATCATTGTCTTATCTATACATTCTACCCATTTTCCGATTTCTGATGGAGCAAAAACTTGTTCTGAGTGCCATGCTACCCTGTCCTCCCCATTCTTTCTTTTTCTTTACAATTGACTTAAATTCCCTCCATCAGTAATATTTTTATTTCCCCAAAATTTTCATTCATAGAAATGTATGCTGCCAGTTATTAGACTCCTACTCTGTACCAGGCACTATGCCAGATGTTTTACATGAATTAATTTTAATCTCTAGCTGCATGGAGGCAGATTGGGAAGAAAAGGAACTATTACAGTATTTCTTCTGACTTGCAAGGTTTGCAATAAACATCACCTTCTTGGTTGCCAAATGAGGAGTATTACCTGCCACCTTCTGCAATCTATGAGAAATGGTTAGGTTTAATTAGACAGAATCAAAGGAATAGAGGAGAGATTGAAAGCTGTCACTTCAAGTTTCTCAGCCTTTTGTGGATATGTATGTGTGTGTGTGCGTGTGCGCGCACATGTGTGTGTGTATGTGTGTATGTTATGTATGTACATGTATAATATGTACATATATGTGTATATAGAGAGAGAGCGTAGTCCAGTACATACTTTTATACATTCATCAGAAACAAAATGATAAAGATGCCTCATTAAAAAAAATAAAACACATGTGATGATAAACTGGTGACTGACCTACCTTCTTTTTCCCGTTAACTTGGTAATGCTTTTACATTATCATCTGGGCCTCTCATTCACATGATTTCCAGAAAGTGAGCTAGTTACATTTTCCAGGAATCAGCCTTGAGAAGGCTCAAGTCAGTGGCTTTCAGGAAAGTCCTCACTGGAGAACACCTTCGGGGATATATGTATGTGTATCTGATTCACAGTGCAGTCTTTTCAACTTTTCACTAGAATCTCTGGAAGAAACAGATAAAGGTGAAAATAACGCAAGAGAAAAACTGGGATGATGACCTTTCCCTAAGGCAGAAGCTGTGGAAAAGGGACTCCCAAGAGGAGCAAAAGGACCCGGACGCTGTGCAATGGCCTTAGTGTGAAATGCAGAGGACCTCAGTTTTTTTCTAAATATTCTAAAATGTTTTGTTGGCTTTTTGCAACCCAAGTAAAGGTTTCTAAAATGTTCCACAAATAGAATTTCTTCCGGAAGCCTAATCTGAATTTATTGTGTTAAGATTTAGATCCATATTTTCTTGCTCAACTTTATTTGAAAAAAATTCTTTAATGTCTGTACCTGAATTACTGTTGTCCTTTTATGTAATTACTTTATGTGATTTACCTACACAAGTAAATAGAGACGCCAAAAGGCAGGGTTTTTAAAGAAACAAAACTGATATTTTTTCCCAATTTGATGAATACTGAAAAACCAAAAATCCAAGTTCAATGAACACCAAAAAAAAAAAAAAAGAAGAAGAAGAAGAAAGTATACCTGGGTACAGCATGATCAAATTGCTCAAACTCAGTAATAATGAGAAAGATTTAAAACTAGCAAGAAAAAAAGATGTCTATATAGGTGAACAAAAGATATTATTCTCAGAAAACAATACAAGAGAGAAGACAAGGGAGCAACAGCTTGAAAATTCTGAAACCTTGCCTATTCTCCCCCTAAGCCTGTTAACTCAGAGTTCCAAATGCCCAGAAAAAAAAACACCCATATTTTAAAAACAAATATGAAATAATGAATTTTTTTCAGATACATGACAGTCAAAAGAGTTCATCTCCAACAGATCTATGTTACAAGAAATCTTAATGAAAGTTCTTTAAACAAAAGAAAAATGACAACAGGTAGAAATACAGACCCACAAAGAAATGAAGAACACTGGAAATGGTAACTAGGTGGGTAAACATAAGTGAATTCCTTTTCTTGTTATTTAAATTTTATTAAAAGATAATTTACTGTTTAAACAAAAATAATAACAATGTAGTGTGGGATTTATAACATAAGTAAAAATATAACAATCAAGACTTGGGAGAGGAGAAATTAAATGATATATACTACTGTTAAGATTGTTAAACTCTATACTGAGTATGTTATCAGCTGATGGTAGAATGTGTTAAGTTAAAGATGCATGTTACAAACCCAAAAGAGACCACTAAGCAAATGCAACAAGAAATTTTACCTAATAAGCCAACAAAGGAGACAAAATCACAAAATACTTAATCCAAACAATGGAAAAAGGAAAAGAGGAGATGAGACAAATGCAAAATAAATAGCAAGGTGATAGACTTAAATCTAAGCATAACAGTAATTACATTGAATGCAAATGATTCAAGCACTCCTACTAAAACACAAATGTACTATATTGGAAAATAATAAGGCTCTAACTATATATTGTGTAAAATAAAACATAATTTAATGAAATAATAAACAAGTTAAAACCAAAAGAGTGAAAAAAATATAAATATACTGTGCTCATCTAAGCAAAAGAAAGCTGAAGAGATTATGTGAATATCAGAAAAAGGTAGTTTTATAGTAAAAAATATTACAGATATAAAGAAAATCATTTCATAATGATAAAGCAGTCAACACATCAAGAGGGCATAATGATCCTAACTGTTTGTGTATCTAATAACAGAATTTGAAAATACATAAGTGAAACTGACAGAACCACAGGAAAAAAGGAGCAAATCCACAATTATAGTTAAATATGTCAATATGTCTCTCTCAACAAATGGTAGAACAAAACAGACAGTAAGTCAGTAAGAATATAGAAGCTTGAACAACATAATCACCCAATTTGATTTAATTTACAGTTCTAGAAACCCGATCCAACAACAGGAGAATACCCATTACTATCAAGTTCACAGAAAACATTTGCTAAGATAGATAATATTCTGGGCATTAAAATAAATCTCAATAAATGAAAATTGATTCATATCATGCAAAATACATTCTCTGTCAACTTGGGAGAAAAATAAAAATCATTAACATTAAAAACTCTAAAAAATCCACAATTATTTGGTAATAACTTCTAATAATCCATGGGTTAAAAAAGAAATCAAAATATAAATTAGGAAATATTTTAGACTGAATTAAAATGAAAACAAAACATTTCAAAATTTGTGAGATGCTCTAAAATCAGCACTTACTGGTAAATTTATAGTACTCAAATCCTATTTTATAAAACAATAAGGATCCTAAGTCAATCACCTTAACCTCCGTGTAAGAAACTAGAAAACAAAGAACAGATTAACATAAGCAGAAGAAAGGAAATAACAAAAATCATACTGGAAATCAATGGAATAAAAGACAGAAAAATAACAGAGAAAAATAAATACCAAAGGCTGATTTTTTGAGAAGATTAATGGAGTTGATAAACCTCTTGGCAGACAGACCAGGAAAAAAAAAGTGAGAAGGTACAAATTATAAGAATTACGAATTAGAGAGGTGACATTACTGCAAATTTTACAGATCTTCAAAAAGATAACAAGGAAATATTATGAACAACTGGACGCTAATAAATTCCACAAAAAATTAAATGCACAAAAGAATTAAAAGAAACAAATGACTAAAGCTCATGTAAGAAAAATATATAAGTGGCATAGTCCTATATCTTTTAAAGCAATTGAATTTATAGTTAAAATCTTTCCCACAAAGAAAACTCCAGGCTTAACTGTCTTCACTGCTGAAGTTTAGCAAACGTTTAAGGAAGAAATGATACCAATTTTCATACAAATACATCCAGAAAATTGGTGAGCAGGGAATATCTCACACTGTTAATACACAAGACAGACAAGATACATTATACTATAAACCAGTATCCCTCAGAAATGCATGTGCAAACATTCTAAACAAAATTTTAGCAAATGAAACCAGTTGATAAATAAAAAAGGTAATATATCATGGACAATTAGGTTTTATCCATTGATTGCAGGGTTTATGTAACATTAAAAAAAATTAGTCAATGTAATGCACAATATTAGTAGACCCAAAGGGAACCCCATGACCTTATTGATAAATGTAGAAAGAGGATTTGATAAAATCTAGTATCCAATCCTAAGATTAATTCTCAGCAAACTAGCAACGTAAGAGAAGTTACTTAACATGATAAACAAAATATACAGTAAACCCACAATTAACATCATAGTTAATGGTGAAAGACTAAATGCTTTCTTCCTAAGATCAAGAGCAAGACAAGGATGTTCACTCCCACCACTGCTATTTAACTTTGTACTAGAGATTTCATCTACTGAATACAGCAAGAAAAAAATTAAAATTGTTCCAACTGGACAGGAAGAAGTAAAACTGTCTTCATTCAAAGACAACTAGATTATATCTTGAAAATCCAAACAAATCTACAAAAAAAGCTCCTAGAACTAATAATTGAGTTGAACAGGATTTCAGAGTACAAGATCAATAAACAATAATCAATTATTATTCTATATATTAGCAGTGAATATTCAGAAATTAAAATAACACCACTTACAATAGCATCAAAAATGCAAAGTACTTAAGGATAAGCCTGAATAAAGATGTGGCAATGCTAGTCATTGAAAACTACAGTTTTAACTGCAACAACATATTACTCAGAGACATTAAAGAAGATCTAAATAAATATGTATCTTATGCTCATGAATCTAAAGATTCATATTGTTAATATGGAAAATTTCTCCAATTTGATGAATAGATTCAAAGCAATCTCAATCAAAACCAGAGTAGGCATTTTATTGTGAAATTGACAAGATTCTAAAATTCAAAGGAAAGTGCAAAGGACTGAAATAGCCAAAATAACTAAAAAGAAAACCAAATTTGGAGGAGTAACTCTACTGGATTTTCAATACTTATAAAGCTATAATAATTAAGGCAGTGTCATGTTTGTGTTAAGGTAGACAAAGATAATAATAGATCAGAATAGAAATTCCATAAATAGACCTACACATACATTGACCATTGATTTTAGAAACAGGTGCAAAGGAAAATCAGTGGAGAAAGAATAGTCTTTTAAACAAGTAGTGCTGGATATATTGAACAAACAAAAAATAAACTTTGATCCATATCTCTTAGTATAGATAGATGGATGGATGGATGGATGGATGGATAGATAGATAGATAGATAAACTCAAAACGAATCACAGATTTCAATATTAAACTTAAAACTTTAAAACATCTTGAGGAAAACAAAGGAAAAAGCCTTTATGACCTTTGGTTAGGCAGAGTTCTTAGATAAGATGCCTAAAGCATAGTTCATACAAGAAAACATTGACATATTGGACTTCATCAAAATTAAAAGTTATTTTCAAAAAATGGTATTTAGAGAATGAAAAGAAATGAACCTCAGACTGTGAGAAATATTTGACAGACATATGTTGGATAAAGGATTTGTATGTAGAATAAGTAAATAACTCTCAAATCCAAATAATAAAAAAGCTCCAAATCAGTAAAAATTGGCAAATTACTTGAACACCAAAGAAGATATGCAGAGGACAAATAAGCACATGAAAAGATGCTCAACATCAATCAATAGTAAATGCAGATTAAAATTACAATGAGATACCACTACACACCTATAAGAACTGCTAAAAATTAAAGACCTAATAATATCAAGTATTGGTGAGGATGTGGAAAACTGGAATTGTCACACATTGTTGGTGGGAATATAAAATGATACAATGACAATTTCTTAAAATGTTATACATATATATAAATGTTTATATCTCCAAAATGAAAGCCTATAAACATACAAAATCTTATACAAAAATGCTTACATTTATAACAAAAGCTGGAAAGAATAAGTCAACAGGTAGATGGATTTTAAAAAATGTAGTTTTTCAGCTGGTGAATGGATAAGCAAATTGTAGTATGTCCATACAACAGAATAAACTCAACAATAAAGAAGAGTGAATTATAGATATATATAATATGGATACATCTCAAAATAATTATGAATGAAAGAAGTCAGATAGCAAGAGTACATTCTGTATTGTTTCATTTACATAAGATTCTAGAAAATGTAAATTAATCTATACTGGCTATTGCCTGAGGAAGGCAGGGGAGAAGAGGTAAGGAATAGAGAGGAATTACAAAGGATCATGAGAAAGCTTCTGGGGACTTGTGGTATATTCACTATCCTAATGGTGATCATTATTTCATGGGTATATATATATATATGTCTAGAGTTGTCAAACTGTACTTTGTGTAAAGATTTTATGTCATTTATGTCAACACTAAATCTGTTACAAAATGACAAAATGAAACAACAAGAACAGTACCTAAAGCTTAAGGTTATTTTGGATACAGAATGGGTAAATATGTATAATAACACATTTCCTGTCCCATAATAAGAATTTATTAAGGTATAGTTATTGCTAATATTGTGAACCTTTCTGTGGATACAAATATCCACAGTCTCTTTGGGTTGTGGAATACTGTATTTAACCCTCCGTTTCATGAAGGTTTGAAGACTATGTTGGAAATCTCTGTTGTAATAAAAGCTAATGGACTTCTGGAACCACTTCAAAATTGAAAATAGGTAAAGGAAAATGTAACAAAAATTCAACAGGTAATGTTCCAAGTCTGGTTTCGGCTCCTTACTCAAGAAAACTTGCTGCATTTTGTGTCCTCTGTTGTTAAGCATTTCAGTGGGTATAAAACTTCCCAAATTCTTTGAGTATAATACCTGATTTAAACGTGCAACTGCCAAATAAGTTGTCTTAAGTTGGGTTTCCCTAGCAACCGAAGTGGAGACATGGATTTGAGTCCAAATACTTGGAGTCATATTAGGAACACTGCTAGTTATTAGAAGTGATCTCAGGAAACACTGGGAGTGGGGTAGGAAAATAAGGAAGGAAAGTCAGGCAATAAACGCTACATTATAAAGCAGTTCCTACTGTGAGCAACTGCTAGTTAAATGTGAGTGGGTGGGTGGGGAGACTCTGGGAGACAACGTAGAATATACATTGAAGTTACACCAACAGAAATGAAGGCAGATTGTGTATCTGTCTTCCAACTTCTACTCCAACACTGGTTGAAGCTCGGATAAAGAACGTTATCCTTCCTCCAGCATTTCTGGTTTGTCCTGAACATAAGTCAGAATTAAAGATCACAGGCAGAGAGCAACAGGTGTTTGAAATAAGCCGCCTTCATAGTGCAGGGATGAGTCCCAAGGGATAAGGGCAGGATCTCAATAGCCTCGTATTCACATATCATCCATGAGTGCAGTATTTTTTCAATTGCTTTTGCCAGTTAAATTATCTTCAGAGTCTATTTCAGCTGACTGGTGTTTCACAGCTGCTGGTGAATGGATTGCTTCACCACATTTGGGTGTATGACTTCAATTTGTTAGCAATGCAGTTGGGAAATGCTGTGGGATTTCAAGATGCAGTGCAGCTGTCTCATGCTTGTTATTAATTGAGTGCTTGTTATTAATGTTATGAGTTTATGAATTATCATTGTGCAGATTTTCTTCCTAAAAAAGCCAAATCACTGACATGACTATACAATTTGTTAGACATATTTTATCTTTTTTAAAAAAGAAATATTTGTGGGTATTTATTACAACTACAGAGATAATTCATTTTTCACTTTTTATCATGGCTTCAGAGCACAATTATGTTGACATTTTCCATTTCAGTTTTCTGAGATTACATGTTGTTACACGGGAAACTCAGCTACAGAAAGATGGGTTAGACGAAGAATGATGATCTTCTAAGTGACATACTTTTCCTTTCCCATCGATTTTAATTGATGATATAATTCTTCTTACCAAAAATGAGAAGCCAACATGAATGATAGTTGATCACAGAGACATGAAAGTTCATCATTATTAAAAGACTATTACAGGGGAAATTTCCAGAGTCAACCGAAAATTGTGTTAAGATGTTTACAGCATGGGAGATGTGCAGGTCTGACTTGACCATCATAAGCAGGAAATTACAGGGGTCTCAAACATCTAACAGGGCATAAATCCAATTGATTTCAATCTCTTCCTATGCCAACATTCTGTGAGTCCTACAATAGCTACGAAATGTTCTGCTGGGAGGTAGCCTGTATTAGTTATGTTTGCTGAGCAACAAATTACCCAAAACTTAGCAGCTTGTCAAAACAATAAATTATTTATGATCTCACAGATTCTTTGGGTCAGGAATTTGGGTGTGGCTTTGCTGGGTCTTCTGTCTGGAAGTTTCTCACAAGGCTGCAATCGAACTAATGTTGCAGCCAGCTCAAGCCTCCACTAGGGGCAAATTCACTCTCATGTTTGTTGACAGTATTCATGCCTTCATTAGCTGGTAGACTGAGGCCTCCTTGAGTTCCTTTTCATGGGGGCCTTCTATCACTCAGTTTACAACATAGCAGTTGGCTTGCATTCATTATGACCTAAAGAGAGAGTCAGAGAGAACAGGCAAGATGGAAACCAGTCTTCTATAACCTAATCTTGGAAGTGACATGTCATCACTTTCACCGTATCCTGTTTGTCAGAAGCAAAACATTAAGTCCAGGCTGCGTTTCAGAAAAGGGGATGACATGAACAGAGGAAAGCTCAGAGGTGGGGAGCATTGGGAGTCATTTTAGAGGCTACCACAGGACCTAAAGCTTACCCAGAGACAAAAGCATCTCTCCTCCCAGGCTACCCCAGAAACAGAAATTCTCATACACTTTTGAGCAAAGAGATTTTTGTCTCTTGACTTTCTTCAGCAACTTATGTTACATGCAAATGTATTTTACAGGAGAGGTATGTTCGAGAGCAGCCATGATAATCTGTGCTTGTGGATTATCTTTAGATTCATTATATATGTGGCAGAGGCTATTTAATTTTTCCATGGGAGTTGAGAAATAGAGAAGAATATTTTGTATTTCTGGAGTGCCCGAAATACCAAAAGGCACTACTATAGAGAAAAGGTCAGCCCAAGGACACTGAGCCTCTTTGGGAGAAGAGAAAAATCTAAAGAAAAGTTGAGGTAAAGAAGACAGATTTTTGTCTAGAGAAGTCTTATCTTCAAGGTTTCCAAGACCACTGGTTCATTGAAGTCACACATTGACCATGCTCTGCTAAAAAGTTTTCTTTTGATTTCCCTTGATGTAGATAAGATACAAACTACTTAGCTATTTAAGGACCTCTAAAAGCTCTCTCTATACTACTTTTTTCAACCCAATCCCCAAAAAAAAAACCCTTTTTTTTTTTCAGTAAAACTAATGAAATTCCCCTGATCAAGAATGCCATGCTGTTTGCATCCAATCATTTGTATACTTATTACTGGAGTAGAATTTAGACCAATTTGTACACATCACAAAGACCTGGTCCCTCAAGTTGCCATGGTTTTGTGGTTTATTTTATTAATATTAAAATTAAAGCTATACTATCTTGAAGTCTTGCATTTATTAGGCCCTTTGACTATTTATATCATATCCTTTTGATTGTTGCTGTCTCATTTCCTCAGATTGATTTCAAATTTTTTGAGGAAAAAGGACTTGCCATGTACTTTTTCTATAGTTTCAGAGTTTTGCATAGTGATCACCCTGATGTGAAGTTTAGAAATAAGTAAGTTAGGCTGGGCGCGGTGGCTGACACCTATAATCCCAGCATTTTGGGAGGCCGAGGCGGGCAGATCACGAGGTCAGGAGTTTGAGACAAGCCTGACCACCATGGTGAAATCCCTTCTCTACTAATAATACAAATATTAGCCAGGTGTGGTGGCGCATGCCTGTAATCCCAGCTATTCAGGAGGCTGAGGCAGGAGAATTGCTTGAACCTGGGAGGCGGAGGTTGCAGTGAGCCAAGATCACACCACTGCCCTCCAGCCTGGGTGACAGACAGAGACTCCGTCTCAAAAAACAAGAAAGAAAGAAAGAAGTTTCAGAAGAAAAAAACAAAAAAACCAGATACCTTATCTTGGTGAAGATAAAATGGATGAGATCTTTAACACTATATAAGAGAATGTCAACTTTTTTTTAAGTTTGACATCCTGCAGTTCAGCTACATCATACTTATCGGTTGTGTGGTGCTCTCTGGCCCACCACCCCTTAGAGACATAACAGCAATGAGTGTAGGGACTTAGTCTGTTTTACTAATTGCTCTCTCCCAAGACTTAGAATAGTGGGATTGGCACATAATAGGCATGCAATAAACATTATTAAACGAATGAAGAGCATAATTAATTATTGCCAATAATAGTTAAATTTCTAATAGTTGTAAGTGGTATAATCTTATAAATTTAAATGGGAGAAATTAGTCAAGAGTACATGTACATCTATGAGAATTTCATATGTAAGTGAGGTGGCAATTCCTATCAGCAAGAGAATAAAGTAGTCACTAAATGATATTGGGCAACAGATTTTCCATCTGGAAAAAAAAAAGTTCAAACCCTCCCTTCCACCCACCACTTACAAAAAATATTTCCAGATGGATTAAAATCAACGTATGTAAACAAAACTTTAACAAAAATGAGAGTATGTTTGTGACTTTGAAAAGGTCTGACAATGCTATAAAGAAAAAGTCTGACAAATTTAAATCATATCATAATTTTAAGGTTTTATATTATAAAATATGGGATTATTGAAATTAAAAGACAAACCATAAACCAGGGAAATCATTTATAACACAAATTAAATAGATGTTCAAGATACATAAGTAATTTATTCAATTTGACGAGAAAATACTTTCACTAAATATAGCTAAAAGACAGACAAAAATAATACTCTAACACCCATTGACATAATAATTGCATTTTATTTGAATTCCATAAATTGGAAATTCAAGGTAAGAAAAGCAACTGGCCCATAACTATATGGAAAATACACTCAACTGCACTTGTTACCCAGGGAACTGAAAATTTGAACAAAATTTGATGCAATAATTTGCATCAACTTGGCAAAAAATTAAAACTTTGTCAGTCTCAAGTGCTGGCAAGGATGAGAGATACATTAACTTTCATGCATGACTGCTGGGTATAATTTAGTGCAGCTATTTTGAAGGAGAATTTCACAGAATTCCTTTAAAATTAGAATTAAAATATGTATTTCCTTTGAACAATTCTACTTCTGGTTATGCTAGAAAAACCTGAAACATGTGCAAAGAGGCACAAAAAGGGAATATTTGAATGAAATACGTTAAATATACTCTATGGAATACCTATTGAGCAATTGAAAAGAAATTGGTAGTTCTCTATGCTCTGACAAGGAAAGATGTCTAAAATCTTTCTAAGAAACCTATACAGTGATACAACCTATGAAATAATTTCTATATCAAAAATCCCTGTATATTTATATTTTGATAAGCTCTTCATTTGAATGTTATAGATAGGAAATTCATGGAGAGGAAATGCAAATAGCCAAACTATATGGAAAAAATGTTTAACCATGTGTTTTACATATAGTTTGTAAGTATATGAATGCATACACACACATCCATACACAGTCACATACGATGTATGCGCACAGCAAAAGGAATAAAAAGATACAATATGAAGGGTATGGTATGAAGTACTATACTGTATGAATACCTGTATTACCATACTGTATGAAGATACAGTATGGAAGGGTATAAGCTCAAAAGCTCTTTAGTTTTATTTGCTATTTAGGAACAAAATTTGGCAATAGAATCTACATATGAATTCATGTAATAAAAATAAATAATATAAAACTTATCTAAAAGCCACAGGGGGAATATAAATGAATAATTAACTGGAAGCACTAGTTCTACCTAACAAATTGAAAAATCCCTATTGCTCATTTTCCTCCTACACGTTTCCATGGGTGATCCAACAGGCATTTCCAGAAAGCAGCAAAGATATGGATGCTCATGATGTCAGATATTTCTCCCAGCACTTAAAGTTCTTGATAAGTGAGTTCAGGATTCTGACTTAAGTTGGTGATTTCCTGGGGAGAGGCAGACACAGGAAGGCAGCCACTTGACTTTTCTGAGAGTCAAAGGGAGTTCGTGACCAGTGTCCTCCAGCAGAACACATCTTGTCCAGTAATTAACTAGACAATTGACCATTTTCAGAAATAGACAGAAATGCTGTCCTTTCAGTTGAATATCTATTTTTTAAAACTTTTTATAATAAACAAGTATCCTTCCAATCAATGACAAACATTCATTCTGTGTAATGACTCAATGCCCAATATTCCTGTTATTTACTAGAATAAATATATAAAACAAACATTTACAGAGTAAGTGATTAGCTTTCTGTACATCCTGGGAAATACCCATATTAAGTTTAGAGACCCCCACATGAAATACTAAACCTTGTGTCCACATCCCTTCTAAAAATGTAGACCAGACCTTCTGTTTAGCATCTTACAAGTTATTGCTTTTCCTGACCATATTAGGTTGCCCATGTTTGGCTGACTTCAGGTATTATATAATCACTTCTTGCCAATTATATTACTAATTATTGGGGACTGATTTATACCCATTCCTGACTCCTTAAGTGAGTAAAATCAATTCCTTAAGTACTGAAAAACAGTTATGTTTTATGGCTTGCATTCTTTTGTAATGTCTCATGCTTTCTAAAAGTGTTAGGCATATGCTTTTAAATATACGGTTCTGCTTTAGGCCTTTAAAATAATGATAATAGATTCTTTCCATATTTCAAGGGTCACTCTAGTGAGTTGGAAGAAAAGTTATTTCCTTCTGATATTGTTAAAGAATTAAGCCCTTTTCTATCTCTGGAATCTAGATAGGAAATTCATTCTCTCTCTCTCTCTCTCTCTCTTTCCCCCATTCTTTTACTCTGTTTCTGTCTTTTTTACTTGAGGTCTGAGTATAAATCTCAGAAACTGGTATCATCCTATGTTTCAAATTATTGAAAATGAAATGATATGCTAACACTCAATTGTTTCTGTAATTATCAAGCCTGGCTCAAAGTGAAATCATTAATGCAAAAATGTGGGAGAGATTATTTAATAATCTTTCTAGTGCTGAATGTAGACATCAGTTGAAAGAATACTTTACCAATTCATAATTATCCATATGGAGAACTTCCAAAAATGTAATTTAAACAAGGTACTAATGAGGATGTTGAGTAGTGAGACAGATATCACTGTTCAACATGCATCTATGCCTTTTCTCTAAAATGCCTCTTCTAGTTGATGTGCATAAAATTTACCAAAGTAGAAGATATAAAACTTACAGTTCAGCGTAAAGAAAATATGTTTCAGCAAAGGGCCTGCTGGCCATTTATAACTTTGGCAAAATCACAGTCATCTGAGTTATATCAAAAGAAAAAGCCAGGAGCTGACTCACCTTAGTTATCTTTTCCAAGTACACAACAGGCCTGCTTCTGATAAATTCTGTCCTGGAACTTTTATTTAAAGCATCTCTGAAGGCTTAAAAACTGCTTTAGCCTTGTGAATTGCAAACAACTTATCCATGTTCTCTGAGTTCTGATGATGAACAACATGTGTTTATATTTATGCAAAATTACAAAAACTGTGCTGATGCCAAAATGCTCATGTTTTCCCATAGCTGTTCCTGCCTTAAAACCACACAGGTGCTTAAGAACTGAAACCATATCATGTTTGTCTTCATTTTATTTTGATATAACTCAGCACTTGGCACTCTACCTAGCACGACGTGGGTACTGAGCAAAGGACTGTTTATGAATGGATTAAGGCTGAATTTGTATTATTCACATGTATCCATATATATATGTGTGTGTTATTAATTGTCATGTGTGTATTTGTAGTGAATGAAGTATGGACTGAGATTTATGTGTGGAAATGTAGGACCACATCTACAATGGAACTAATTTGTATTCATCCTGAATGCAGCCTTTCAATCCTCTGAAAATTATACACTTAACCTCAAAGAGCCTGTCACCTGGTTTTCTCTGCCTATCCAATGACTGGGATAATAAAAATGGTTTTTTAATGTGTGTTTTAAATACTTATCATTTAGGCAAATTTGTAATGTTCAAAGGAAGGTGCTACAAGAAGGTAATTTCTTGATTGTTAGAGCTAGTCTCGGATAGAGGAGGCAGGTTAATTTACACAAGGTACTCTGGATCTCCTGGGAAGAAGGAATCCAAATCCTTCCTGCTAAATGAGAGATTCATAATAAGGCTAACACCACAGTGACAGCCACAAAGATCCAGTCACAGCAGAGAGCTACAGATAACTTGAAATAAAGTTATAAGTCTGGAGATAAGTTGATCCAAAAATCAGCTCCAATATTTGAGTTTAGCAGAGCAATCCATGGAGGAGCCTACTGTTTCTGAAGTAAGAATTATTTAAATAGTAAAACTAGGTCTGCCTCAAGCAAAAGAATTTTACTCTGTGAACTGAAAGACCTGGGCACTGAGAATTCTAATAGCCAGGATTTATATCTCTTCTCACTGATCCTAACAACCCAAGGACGTTTTCAGCTATGGTTTTGATGGTAGCAAGTGTCTCCCCTTTCCAGGTGTCTAACCAGCAACGATCCTTTCACTAGTGTGGATAGCATCTCACCTGTCTGCACGACACCCTTCTGTAGAAGAGTATCAGCGAAAGGTATGGTGGCCCCTAGAAGTTCTGTTCCACTGCAGTCTTAATCTCCACCAAAGGGCTACCAACAGCAAATTGTGTCTCTCTACCATTTTGGGACCCAATAGAACATGGAAAATATCCAAGTAAGGGGCTAAAAGAACACAGACCTTCCCCTCAGAGGGTCAATTTGACCTTGAGGAGAATCTAGCATAAGGAAAGGTGCTACCCCACCATCCAGAGTTGCTTCAAAATTAGGACATGGCAACTTCAACTGGCAGCTGATAACCCTCCAATGCTGTAAGGCCAAAGTGGACAGGACTGCTCTCTCTTGTATTTGTGATTCCTGGTCTCTATTGGAGTGGACTAGAACTGCGGAGGGGAGTGAACTCACCTGCAGGACTTCCATTATTCATATCAGGAAATAAAATATGTTAATTTGGGGACTGACTGGAGTGCTATTTGCCCACAAATAATATAAAGTAGCCAATTTAATAACAATGTGGTGGTTTCCAAAGTTGGCCAACTTAGTAAATCTTACTACAAGAGCTACAAGGAAAACCGACTGTTTTCAAGTATTATCGTAGATTGGCTGTGTTAATGTCCCCATTTTTTCACACCTCCTGGCAATTATGTACTGTGATAGTGCTATCCTGCACTGATTCTTTCCTTGAACCGGTGGCTTGACTGAAGCAAGCTTTGAAAAAGCACGTGGGTATTTCCACTTTCTTTCTTGGACCCCTGGCATTACCACAAGAATGTGTTTGGGTTAACCTGCAGTACAATGAGAAATATATGGACTGGATCCAGATGGTCCTATTGAAGCCAGGCTAAATTATCTAGTCCCAGCCAAACCCAAAATTGACATCAGATACATGAATGAGCCTGGCCAAGATCTGCAGAACCACTAAGCTGAATCATACACCCATGAAAAATAGTAAGTTGTTATTTTAAACCACTGAGATTTGACGTAGTTTGTTACACAATGGCAAATGAAAAGTCACACAATCCGATTATAGGAATGATAAATGAAGTTGTGAGTTAAAGAGAGCTGATAGTGAGAAATATTTATCTCCAAATCCCTCAGTGTGAAAAAAAGGCTACATTAATGTTGAAATAGCAAATATTCATATACCACCTACCAGTCTGACATTATGGCGATATGTGATAAGACTTTCAAGTAAGGAAATTTCTTCATTGACATACTCACTCACAGCAGTCAGAAACCTTGTCATATATGTATTTCAGCCATTTTTTGGAAATCTCTTTTCAATGGCACTCTTGGGTATCACTCACGCAATGAGGAAATAATTGCCACACAATAATTTTATCTTTAATATTTTAATTTTTAATTCATTTTATTTTGAAAATTAGTATCTCCCCCGAAAAGGCAAAGATAACAAACATCTCTGTATTACCACCCAAAATTTGAACAAGCTTATATTTAAATATAGTTAATATAGATAAAATATAATTCCTGTGAAAGAATAAAATAAAAATAATAAAAACAGATATAAAAATAAAATAAGAAAATTTGGATTTCCCTCAGGATCACTCTTTTTTTTTCTTTCCCAAGGTGATAACCCTGATGAATTTGGTTGGTTTTTGAATAATAATAATAAAGTTCTTATATATCATCATGTATTATTTAATTCATATTATTTTTTTA
>NW_012115121.1:2213709-2253698 GCF_000951035.1 Colobus angolensis palliatus
GTTTCACTGTGTTAGCCAGGATGGTCTCGATCTCCTGACCTTGTGATCCGCCCGTCTCGGCCTCCCAAAGTGCTGGGATTACAGGCTTGAGCTACCGCGCCCGGCCGCATCTTTTAATTTTTACAAAATAGTGCTAACTTGCTTCACAGAACAGTTGAGACAATTTACACTTTACCGACAGTGTCTGTGAATTCTCATTTCTGCATATTCAGAACACACTTGACTTTATCCAACTGTTTAAAATTTTGTCAATTAGACAGATATGAAATATTATTTGTTCTTTAAGTTTCATTTCCCTGAATGCTAGTGAGGATAACCATTGTTTCATGTTTATTATCAATGCAAGATTCTGTTTTATGAATTGCCTGATCATTTCATTTGCCCGTTTTTCTATTGAGTTGTTTTATGTTATAATAACTTGTAGAAGTTTCTTATGTAATCTTAAGTCAAAAGTTTAACTTTGACTGTAATATGTGTTGTAATACCTTGTTCCACTCTGACTCACACCCACCTGCTCATGGCCTCTGTATGAGTTATCTATTGCTGTGAAGCAAATTATTACAAACTTAGCAGCTTAAAACTACACACATTTATTATCTGACATTTCCTGTGGGTCAGGAATCTGACTTGGCCCAGCTGAGGCCTCCTCTGCTTCAGGGTGTTTCACAAGGCTGCAATCAGGCTATTACTCGGGGCTGGGGCTTAACCAAAGGATCAACTGAGGAAGGATCAGCTTCCAAGTTCATTTATGTGGTTTTGGTAGTGTTGAGGGCTGAATTGAGGGTCTTACTTCCTGCCTGGCTGTTAGCAAGGCAACAAGGCAGCTTGCTTCAGTAAAATAAGCAAGGGAGAAAGTGTGCTGCTAGCAAGATGGTGATCAGAATCTTTTGTAATCTAATCATGGAAATGACATGACCTCGATGTGGAGGTATTCTGTCTGTTGGAAGCAAGTTACTCCAGAGGGGATTATCTAAAGTCATGAATACCAAGAGAAAGATAATAGGAGTACATCATAGAACTTGCCTATTGCAGTTTCTTATTTGTACAGAAGCTTTTAATTATGATGCAATTCAATATATCAGTTTTTTGTTATGATAATCTCTGTTTATTTGTTTTAATTGTTTCTTTATCTCTTTGTTCAAAAATCATTCTGTGTTCTGAGGTAGTTAGTAGGCTAGACTTTTATAGTTTTACTTTGTTTTAAAGCTAATCTTTACCAGGTTTTGTTTTATTTCATGATATGAATTACAAGGTATTCCGTTTCATACAGAAAACCAAATATCCCAGTACCATTCTGCCCCCACAAATTTGATGTCTCTTTATTTTTACGTATCAATGCCCCATGCATGATTTTATTTCCTTTTTTTCTTTTGGTGTCTTTCTCTATTTGAGCACCATTGTTACCTTATCTTTTAAAAATACATTCTCTTAATTATTATAGGTATATCATGAATCTTAGTAACTGGTAGGCAAATCACCCCTCCTTCTTCTACTTTTAAAAAAAAGTTTTGGGGCCCAGTGTGATGGCTCATGCCTATAATCCCAGCAGGAAGGCTGAGGTGGGTGGATCATTTGAGGCCGGGAGTTCGAGACCAGCCTGGCCAATGTGATGAAACCTCATCTCTACCAAAAACTACAAAAATTAGCTAGGTGTGGTGGTGTGTGCCTGTGGTCTCAGCTACTTGGGAGGCTGATGTGGGAGAATCACTTGAACGTTTGAACCCGGAAGGCAGACATTGCAGTGAGCTGAGATTGTGCCACTGTACTCCAGCCTGGGACAGAGTGAGACACTGTCTCAAAAAAACAAAACAAAACAAAAAAAAGAGGGAAGGGTATCTTGGTTACTCTTGTACCTTTTCTCTTCCCTCATTCTGGAATGAGTTTGTCAAGTTCTGTGATAAATTTTGTTGTCTACTGGAATTGAATATACTCCCTATTATGGATAGAGTGTAGAGAGATGCCATCTTTTATATTGAATTCTTTCACCCAGGTTAGGATATACCTCACCATTTTTTCAGGCCTTTCTTTTGTTCCTTTACCAACTTGGCTTTTTATTTTATTTTTTTATTTTTATTGAGATGGAGTCTCGCTCTGTCGCCCAGGCTGGAGTGCAGTGGAGCTATCTCGGCTCACTGCAAGCTCCACCTCCTGGGTTCACGCCATTCTCCTGCCTCAACCTCTCGAGTGGCTGGAACTACAAGCCCCTGCCACCACGCCCAGCTAATTTTTTTTTTTTTGGTATATTTAATAGAGATGGGGTTTCACGGTGTTAGCCAGGATGGTCTTGATCTTCTGACCTCGTGATCCGCCCACCTTGGCCTCCCAAAGTGCTGGGATTACAGGCGCACCCAGCTCTACCAACTTGTTTAAATAATTTTTCCCCCAAAAGAACTTAGACAGCTTTTTCACATTTATTCTTAGGTACTCAGTAGATTTTGTTACTACTCTAAATTATGTCTTTATATATAAAGCTGGTTCCAATGCTCTGTTTGAGCAAGTCTGAATTCTTACAAATTGGATTATGAAAATGGAAAAGAGACATTGCCTGTGTATCAGCTCTCTTCAGTTTAGCCCAATTTTCTGATATGGCAAGACTTGATTCAACATAACTTCTCCTATATTAACATAATAGAAACAGATATAAATTTTTCCATGAAAATGTGAGTACAAGTAGTATCATTTTAATTTCTTGCTAAAATTAAAATAGAATTTGTTTTAAGTCTTCTTCTATGGAAATCCAATGTGAAATTCCTGTGACTTCAAGCTGTCTCCACATCACAGCATTCTGAAGCTGAAAGAATTTGGTAATCCATAAAGTGGATTTCAGACTTACACTCCTGGGTGGGTAGGAATTGTGGTGTCTTAAGCTCTAACTTGGCTCTTGCTGCTGTTTTTCCTTGATGCAAAGTGCACCTGTTTTTGAGATCTCCTCCATTCTTTCTGCTGAGACATGCTGTGACTGGGATCATTTTGGTCCAGCAAGGATCTATTACTCTCTTTATATTCATATTGAGTGTTGAATACATGATCTCTTAATTTGGGCCCCCAAGGATTCCACCCATGGAAGCCAGCGCTGCTCCTCAAAAGCCCTGTCACCACAGAAGTGATGAACTACATGTACTCACCTTTTACAAATTTTAAAACATCTTTTCTTATCTATTCTAGTAAGACATAGAGAATTGACTGCTTTCTTTTTTGATCCTCTGAGAGTTCATTAGAATCCCATCAAACTTCGAAGCATGATTTAACGGCCCAACTGAACAAGCCTGCCTTTAGATATTCTAAGACATTTCCACCTTTCCAGAAGGTGGCACTGTCCTGATGATTCACATTTTTAGCTTGTGGCCTCTTACCCCTGGAGCCAAGTGTAAACTGGGACCTTCCTGCTACAGCACGTACACACACACACACACACACACACACACACACGAGTTCACAAACTGAGGATCACTGTGTCTTCTCTTATTTTTCTCTATTTCCACCCATGATAAGAAATTTAAAACATTTCAGAAAGAGAACTTAAAAATAGTCAAAATTAGCATGAAATTTGAGAGAGGTAGAACAGAGTCTAAAGATAGCTCATGCTTGTGGAAGATTCCTTCTACTTCTACCCAGAGATGCCTATGCAGACTCTTCTCTTCTATTTGAAAAGCTTTTGTGAAATATTGGGAATAACTGGCAACAATGATTTTATGTTTTTGTTTTAAAACTTCAAAACTGACCCAAGTAAGGTATTTGGTTTATTTTTTTTAACAGATGAAGAAATTGAGGACTTAACATTATTAACAAACTTTGCAGGGCCAGTTAGCTTTAAAGAGCAAATTCAGGATGTCAACCCATGTCGCCCTAACCCCAATGTCCATGCTAAAAGCCACTATGTTATGATGTTTCTTTTCTTATATATACTGAATTGTGAAGCATAAATATATTAAAAACAATGGTACCTTTTTGAATTAGGACTTTAGTTTTACATAAATGGATTAATTACAACCCTGGGGTTGTGATACTCTCATGTATAACATACTTTTGTGGCTTATTTTGTTATTTAATTTATTATCTTAAATAATATATACTCATCAGCCAACGGTCCAGCAAAAAGCTAAAATTGTGATAACTACCAAAGTAAATATGGTTCCTTCCTGTCCCATTCTTACCACTCATCACCATAGATAACCATCATCCTGAACCCTATATTCATAATTTTTCTTGATTTTCTTTACTGATTCTAGATATGTATCTATATTTTCTAAACTTTAAAAACTTTTAAGACTTTAATCTGACAGGAGTTTATTTTTTTAATATGATGTGGAATATAAAATCCAACTTCATGGTTTCCAAATTACTAACCACTTTCTGTAGTTCTGTGAGTATTATTGAACAGTCTATCAATTTCTCTTCTGCTATGAACCAAAGTTCATTATTTACTGGGAACTGTGCTTCTGTCCATTCCTCTGTTTAATATTTATCCTACTATATCACTACCTTCCTGTTCTAAATTCCATTTTTTTCATAATATGTCTGGATTCCTGGTACAGCTCATCTTCTCTTTTTGCTTACTTCTTCAAAAGGATTCTGACTATTCCTGGCCTATTATATTTTCCTGTTAAAATTGTAGCATTATCTTGTCAATTTCTAAGTAGAATTCTGTTGGTATCTTGATCGGAATTGCATGGACTCTGTAGGTCATTGGGGAAAAAATAGAATACTTATAATATTACTCTTCCTAATCTTGAAAATCTTCATTTATTTATGTCTTCTTTAATATCTATTAATATAACTTTATCATTTCTCCATTGAGGTCATGCATATCTTCCATTAGATTTATTCTAAGTATATTTTTCTATATGTTGTCTAATAGTTTGCACTGTTATTAATATATAAATATAAATGACTTTATTATTAATCTCATAAGTAACCAACTTAATAAATTCTATTAAATCTAATAGTCTGTCTGTGAGTTCATAATGCTTTCCACGTCAACAACTATCCCGTGCAACTAATGAGAGATGTACTGTAATTCCTGCTTCAAATTCTTATGTTTCTCATTTCTTTCTCTTCTCTTATTGTACTGGCCAAGACTTCTAATACAATAAGTAAAAGTAATGATAGAGGAAGCCCTCAGAATTAATCTTGAAAATAATATTTTAAATGTTTCTCCATTTAGAATTGTATTTGATCTAGGGTTTTTAAAAATTTATCAGACCTTAAAATTTCTTTCTACTCTAATAAATTTTTAAAAACCATGAATGGGTATAGATTTTGCAAGTGCTTATCCTACCACTATCAAAATGATTACATATATTTTCTCTTTTAATGTCTTCATGTGATGAAATATGCTTGTATATTGTTATAGCTTAAACTCATCTTGGTATAGCATATTATCAGTTTTATACACTGGTTCGATATGCATAAATATTGTTTAGGGTATTTGCATCTGTAAAATAAATCAAATGGGTCTGTAATTTTTCTACATTAACCCTTCATAGCAAGAATCCACCATAGTAAGCCCATTGACTATTAGTCTTAAAAGATGCCCCACACAATAAGGGTTACACAGTCATTTCATTATAACAATTTTGTATTTAGTATCACCTTTCTTGGGGATTTACAACGTACGTTAATACTAGTAAGAAGTCCTGCAGCAGAAACATGTGTATTTAATTCTGTTTCCCTTTTTAGTTCAGAGGTTTTCTTTCTCCTGCAAAGTGTCTTGTTGAAAGTGCAGGGAAATGCTGAGTTAATGGGAACAGAAAACTTTAAAAAGAGAAAAAAGAATTACTTTGACTTGTATGGATTAAATTTCTATTTTTGGTGCTATGGGCAACACTTCATCAATGGGGTCACACAGTAGATTTGCCTTGTTTAGCTTAGGCAGCAAATCCTGGAATTCAGTGTTAACAGTGGTACCCATTGTGTAGCAAGTTTATTTTGTACCATTAATCTTGATCAGAGATCATCAACTATCGATGGCTCACAGCATGGGCCAAATTCAGCCCTTTTTACAATAAGAGGGCCACACCGGGTTTTCTTTTTTACCAAGACAGCTGGTTAATATAGCACAACTAACCTCAAATATTAATTGGCTTTATGACTAGTGCTATCATGTCCCCTTGTATATGTGGTAGGTGCTGTTGCTGTCCCCAACTCCAGAAGCCTTTGGATCACCTTTACAGGTTTTAAATCCCTATCTCTCTGCTTTTATGTGCTTCACTCCTAACAACTCACACCTATAACCTTCTTCAAAGGACCACAATGAGGCTATTTCATCAGGTTCTTGAGGTGTCAGGAAACACTTAGGTTTTCACATCTCCCTAGAGGCAATCTGTAGCCAATTACTCACTGCCACTGGAGTAAAAACAAACAAAAAACAACCCCACTTCTTCTGTCTTGAAGTAGGACCAACTCCAACATACAACTTAAGCTCTAGGGATACCCTTGGAATCAAGGTACCTTCAAGTGAAGGTTGAGGCTTTGCTTGAAATTATACCTTTGCTTAACTTACTCCCCTTCCCTACTCTCTTTCTACCTCTTCCTAACCAGTTTCTTCTGGGAATACTCACTTGATAAATCATTTGCACATGTACCCTGGTCTCACGGTTTGCTTCTGGAGAACACAATCTAAGACCCATGTTACATGTCCAGTGCCACTAATAGGTTCAGTCCCAGTGTCTGGTTTGTTGGACTTCAATTATTTGTGGATTTTACTGCTTAATCTTAGGTGAATTCCTTATCTTTGTGACTGACTAGTCTCCCTGTCACCTAGGGTACCAGGAGAGAAGTTCTATGAAATTGTTCCTATTTTAATGACTTTAACATTTTTCATTCTTTAATGAGTATATATTTACTACCAAAGTTACCAGCGTTTATTAAGATTTTGATATTATTTAATTGGTAGATTTGGCACAACTTGACTAAGGTATGTTGCTCCTTACAGAAAGTAAATAACATCACTAAAAGATATTTACAGTGTGTTGATGGCTTACGTTTTTATCTCAGCCATTTATCTTTCCTGAAATCTATGAGATATAGCCAAACAAACAATGGAAAAAGAAAAATAGTGGGACTGGGTAAAAGTAAGAACTAGTGTCCCTTTTGATGATTAGTTAAATATTATCACAGTCCTTTCATTAATATGAAAATTCTCATATGATCAGATGATGTTTTGCTTTCAAGACTGACCTTATGTAATGAAAGGTTGAAAAGTAACTGACTAGAAAGTTTCTGTGGCCGGGAGCGGTGGCTCAAGCCTGTAATCCCAGCACTTTGGGAGGCCGAGACGGGCGGATCACAAGGTCAGGAGATCGAGACCATCCTGGCTAACACGGTGAAACCCTGTCTCTACTAAAAAATACAAAAAATTAGCCGGGCGAGGTGGCGGGCGCCTGTAGTCCCAGCTACTCGGGAGGCTGAGGCAGGAGAATGGCGTAAACCCGGGAGGCGGAGCTTGCAGTGAGCTGAGATCCGGCCATTGCACTCCAGCCTGGGCGACAGAGCGAGACTCCGTCTCAAAAAAAAAAATAAAAAATAAAAAAAAGAAAGTTTCTGGAATGAGATTTCTTCCCTTACTTGTTTGTTTCTCCCTAAATATGTATAATTGCCCACAGGACAAAGACACAACAAATTACATGAAAAAAAAAATACTTCATGTATTTTCAAAGGCAATGTCTGCTTTGAATTTTTATTCTTTTCATAAATTTAAGAGTATACCATAAATTATGAATAACTGAAGCTAATCTAATGAAATTAAGACTGGCTTATTCTCTGTTCAAAAGAGTTGCTGTAGCCCAGCGGGGCAGTACCTCATGTTCCCAATCTCTTCATCTCCTTTTCAAATTAACAGATGGTATCTTACATTCTTCCTGGACCCTGTTTCTTTTTAGCTATCATATGATGGTTAATGACGTGGTTTCTAGATCCAGAAATACAAACTTTGGGAGAGTTTCTTAACTTCTCAGTTTCATTATCTATGAAATGGAACTAGTAATAGCAACTTTAAAAATTGGACATCTGACAGACACTGCTCACTTCTAAAAGTAATTTGTTTAATTAGGTTATGCTGCATAAGAATTACTAATATTTTAAAAATTTTTTTTCATATCTTGATTTAATGTAGGCATTATATTTTATAGCTAAGGAGGATACCAGTTCAATTTTTGACAGACGTACTCTTGATGTTCCAGGGATAGGAAGGAAGTCGTTGTACTTTTTAATGTGTCATCTCTTTAGTCCTTCCTTTGAGGACAGGGTCATACTTTTTTATTTACCCTGGTTGTTTTAATGGGAGGTCCATTTTCCCACATTTTATAGGTCTGTACATTACTCAATACTCTTGTATGTGCTTGTGATAAGGAAGCTGCAAGGGGCTAGAAACAAACTGACTTGGAAAGTGTGAGAGCTTTACTTGGAATATAATTTTATGGGGTTAAAATAGGGAACATTTTTAATTCATTGTATTTTGTCTTAATAAGGGCATTCATTTTGAGAAAAACCACGGCAGCTCTGATTCTTGGACTAAAAGGCTATTTTCTTCCAGTTATGTAATTAGAAATCAAGAAGATAATTAACTATGACCAATGAATAAGCTTCTCATATATGACCCTGTAGTAGCTCCTGCCTTTACTTCTCCTGATTTTAACATGAGATGAGGGAATTATTAACACTTCACAAAAAGAAATACAAAAAATACATGTTACTAAATGCCCCTTGAGATTATTCTTATAAAATCAAATTTGTGATTCTTTCTGGAAATTTCATGGCTGAAAGAGAGGGACTACAAAATGAGTCCTAAGTGAAGACCAAGTGAAAATGGTCTTTCACTTATGCTGATGGCTGTCTCTCATCACCAATTATGGAAAGCATCTCTGGCTATCATGTCCCACCTTAAGCTTGGTACTGCCTAGACAACAAAAGCAATGCAAATGAAATTGTATTTTTTCAGAATAAATCTCTCTACATTTAAGAAATCACTTTCAATAGGCTCTAATTGTATTAGAATGAGCTAGAATGGAATATCATTGACCATAAAAGATAATGTTATGCAAATTTGTTGGTGAAGATAAAGTGGAGCCTCAAGCATCTTAAGAGAGATAATTGGTACAAGTGTGGCTCAGGAGAGCTTTTATGCTTTGGTAGTTCTCTAGTCATTCCCATCACTTCTGTATACACACATGCATCATTTTCAATGTCAGTCAAACATGACTTGACTGGCTAATACAAAATCATTACATGTATTCCATATGTCTTCATTTGGATGCCTGCATTAGCAGACTCCAAGATAAGCATTTGGCTGCAAGAAGCTTATCTGGGAGGTGATCCAGGAGGTACCTATACGGAAGTAGGGAAGTGAGACATGGAGGAGAAGGGAGTCGATAAATGGTGTGCTATCCTGTAAGTAACCATTGTGTTTACTGAAAATCAATCTTGCTGAGGAACTCTAGGAGACAGTGTAAAACACACACCCAAGAGTTACCCCAATTGAGAGCAAGGCATTTATTACATGCCAATTCCTTCAATCATTGATTGAAGATTCTCTCTACGGGTATTATTTCCTCGTCATTTTCAGATCACCATGTACATGGGCAGTGAAGCAGAAAGGACATCAGCAGCTTTGGAGAACATTCTCCAGCAAAGTGATGCAGATACTTGCAGTTGAAAGTAGGCCAGTGGACACGGAAGTGATAAGATCTGAAGGTTGTAGACAGGGTACTGATGGCATCTACTCTATAATCCAAACAGTTCTGTCCTAGGCTGTCCTAGAATAAGTACAAATGAAATTATGATGTAGTTCACTAAAAATTTAATCCCATAGGCCGAGGGCGGTGACTCACGCCTGTAATCCCAGCCCTTTGGGAGGCCCAGGTGGGCGGATCACAAGGTCAGGAGATCGTAGCCATCCTGGCTAACACAGTGAAACCCTGTCTCTACTAAAAATACAAAAAGAAATTAGCGGGGCGTGGTGGCAGCCGCCTATACTCCCAGCTACTCAGGAGGCTGAAGCAGGAGAAGCATGAACCCGGGAGGCGGAGCTTGCAGTGAACTGAGATCGCACCACTGCACTCCAGGCTGGGTGACAGACCCAGACTCCGTCTCAAAAAAAAAAAAAAAAAATTTAATCCCATAAGACCTCTCTTATTAGTGATCCCAAAACCTTGCAAGTACCTCTATCACATAAAACTGTGGTAACATATTTTAACTATATACTTTCTCTTCCCATTAGATTGTATATCACATAAGAGAATATATCTTACTCTAAAATTCCTTTGTATTTTGTTCCAGTTCCTACTTTTTAACTAGTAACCACAATTCCTATTTATCTGGAGTAGTCTTAATCGTTTCTATTTACCCTAAAAACATTTCAAGACTTTGCAAAAGCAGTGTATGAAACGAGAATGAGTCACAACTTACTTCAGAAGTCATTTTCAAAATTGCGTGCATCAGTGTCCATTAACATCTTAACTCTTTCCACCTCAGTTTATATCATTATTAAAGAAATTCCATGCAGTGGAGGTGCTCTGGTTAGGGCTAATAAATACTTTGAACATAAGTAGTAGCAGACTTACATGGCTGAACACAAGTTCCCCTTTGGATATCAGCTATCCTGAGAAAAAGCATACCTCTGTTTGCAACTTTTTAAGACTACTGTTGCCTACAAATAAAATTCAGACTCCTTAGCTAAGCGTTCCAAAAAATTTAGACTCTCACTTGAGTCTGTGTTGGAAATCTTGTTCTTAAGATTTTTCACTACCCTGACCTAAGGCTGGAGTCAAACTGGTGTCTCTTTTGTCACCTGGCTTGACTGATTGCTTTCTGACCCCTATGTCTTTCCTCCACTAAATCTACTGAAATTTTCTCACATCGAACCCTTTCTTCAAAATCCTTCTCAAATAATATTTACTTTGAAAAATTTTTCACTAACCCACCACAGATTGAATTTATCATGGTTCTACTCTTAAATCTCAAGTGAATGTATCCCTTCCTTAAGCATTCAAATCTTGTAGTTTGCATTTCAGTCACTTTGGTAGAGAGATTTCATCAAAGGCCCCAGTGCTTTGCCGCCTTCAGCATCCATGCTCTTTGCCTTGTTAATCTTGCTGTTTCTTCCTATTCTGACTCTGGACATGACCATGTCACTTGTTTTGACCAATGGGATGTTAGTCAAGGTGACATAAGCAGAAAATTTCCTGCTGAAGGATGAAATATGCCCAAGTTATGTCAACCGACGGCATCAGGCAACTGCCAGCTCCCTTCTGCCCTCTGCCCCAATCCATATAAGCAGGCCCTACCAAGATCCACAGAGCAACCTTAGCAACCCATAGCTTACCTCAGACACAGGAACAAGCCCAGGTGGGAGCCAGTGAGTCCAGCCAAGATCATCTAAAACCGTGAACTTGTGAACTAAATAAATGTTTACTGTTGTATGCCACCAAGGTTTTATGATTATCTTAATGCAGCATTGTCTGGCAATAAACGACTGATGAACCTACCAAATTCTAAGTATCTTCATGTCACAGCCATACCTGTTTACTGTTGCTCCCACAGAAGTTTGAGAATTTCCTCGTGTACATGAGGTACTTTTAAGAAGTTTGAGGAATGAATGTTTTTCCACTTTAGAATATTACTTCATTCTTTACTTTTCTCTAAAACCCTCCCTGCATGCCTAACCTCAAGAAATTTATCTCCTTTAAATTTTCATTGTATTTATTGTCTCTGATAGCTATTTGCAATAACCACATCCTAACTCTTATTATGTACATACTTTCTCATCCATTTCCTCACTCTAATGAAAAAAATTTGATATAAATTTCTACAACCCAGTACCTGGCATTTAGTAGACATGCAAAAAACATTAACTTATCTTACTGTAAATAAAGGAACTTTTTTCATATTTAAAGTTTAACATGTAAGTTTAACATATAAGAATGACAAATTTACTTGTCCTTCATTTTTATTAAAAGAGTTCACATCCTTAGAAAATAAGAAGAAAGCAGTATAAAATAAACATCAAGTAGCAGTATAAACTTTTCTATGAGAAATAAAAGAATTTTGAAAAGAATTCACAAATATATTTTTGAGCTATGCTATTTAAAACCTCTAAAATAATGCATCTGCAATCTATTCACTGAATTTCCCTGTGTATCTAGCCAGTTAAAAATAGAAAATATTTTTCTACTTAAAACTTATTATTTCTTATAAAATTTTATATTCCAGTGGAAGGAAATTATTTTCTTTAAATTCGTTCTCTTTAGTTACAGAATCATTTGATGACTTTCTTTCCTTGGATTCCATACGGGGAAACAGTGACTCTGAAGGTCCCTGTCTCACGTAATGCAGGCAACATTATAGTTCTCAGAAGAAAAGAAGGGACATACGTCTCTCTACACCCTCCTGCAATGACGGGTGCTGTGGGAACAAGTAAATGGATGATTGCTGACCTTGGAGCCTGGAAATACTGTGGCCTGGCAGGAGTCGTAAACTGTGGAATACCATCCTGATAGCTTCAGTCAAATTAGGATGCTTTGAGCTCACTCTTAATATCCAAAACCAAGGTTAAAATATGCATACCTCTATATTTTTCAGATATTTTAAACACCACATTCAATCAGCTTGTTTTTAAAGTCCATGCAGCTGTAGTCACATGATTGACTTTCGCTCAAAGAAATATCACAGTGGACACTCATCTCCACTACACTCTTGGTGGTTTATTTTTAAAGAGATTTGTTTATATCTTGCAGTGTTCAGTAAAGTGAGAAATAAATTTAGAACATCAGCAAAGTGAGAAGTTTAAACTTTGAACTATAGTAAAGTGAGAAATAAACTTTGACCTTCAATAGAGTGAGAAGTAAACCCTGCATTTCATTTCTTTAAGCATGACCATGCATTTTGTTTTTATGTAACCATCTCACATAGACATGGTGTGCCTGGAATATATTCAGCGTGGTGTTAAAAATAAAAATGCATACAAAGCATCTTATTCATATGTTTAAAAAAATTAAGCCAACACTGCAAATAAAATCTTGGAGTTCTAGTGTATAAAAAGATTCAAGATCTAATGGGAAGGTAGTGGGATACATAACGGAATGGAACGAATTATGTAGTGAAGGTATGACTAACATTGAAATATGGATATAAATTCCTTTCATCTGGAACACACTGTAGAGGAAGCTTTTTATGCATAATAATTTTAGCAAGCTACCTTATTTGTAATTTTATTTTATGATTTCCCCTACTGGAACCTTTTCAAGGAAACTAGTCAATGTTGAGAAAAACAAAAATCTGTTCATTTTATTTTTATTTTTTTTCTCTCCACATAGACAGCTTTGCTTAAAACATACTTTCTTGGGAATTTCTATAGCTATTTAGCTTTCTTCGTGTTCTCTCAGAGGAAAAGAACATATGTGAAGACATCTGTAAAACCTATAAATACAATGGAACAGAACCCTATTGCACAGAAATTTTGCTCATCTAAGTTAAGAATATTTCTTAAATTCTGGATTTGTTCCAGAGGGCTATTCTGAAACATTTTTCTTTATTTCAGTGAAATTATAGTGTTTTGGGTAACTTGCGAATCTTGGTATTCTGGCAGGAATTTGTCTTATTTAAGTGAGGAATTGCATTTATCAAAGCAGCAGAAAATAAGTAACAATAACAATGGATTTTCAAAGCAAGATTTATAATACACAGAAGTCATAGTTCAAATAAGATCAAAACATATCCAATATGATTTTCAAATACAAATTTACAAACGTATTAGTAGTAAACATTTTGGATTTTAATGACCAGTTGAAGAAAAGCATCTCCTGTATTTGCTTCTAGTCCTGGGAACTTTTCTGGGACTGAGATAAAATATCAGTCAGTTTTAACAGTGTGAGCCAGCTAACATTATATAAGGGAATTTCTCACAATGATGAAGCATATTCAATGCCATCTATTTTATGATTTAACTATGTTAGATTCCAGAATGAAATTCTAAGAGGAAATAATAGTTAGAAGTAACAGTGGGATTTATTTTAAAAATGCCTTTTATCTTTTCAGAATGTAGCCCACTGAGAAAAAGATCTATTCTTCAAAGATGGAAGAAGCAGAAATGAGCCAAAACCTATTAATACAATGAGTACATCCAAATTTTAGCAGTGACAGCAGAGCTAGTTCACTCAGAGGTTAGTTAAATAATTATTTTAAGAACTCACTGTCCTTTCTGGGAAAATGAACTGTGCAATGTCAAAAGCTCTCATGATGTGAAAAATTAAAGCAGTTATGAACCCGAATTAAATTCTATTCATAAAATATAGGCTTCACTTACTGAATTACAGAGACACATTAAATGTTTATTTAGCATTTTACAGTTAGCAGAGTTATGCTGAAATCATAATTCCCACTTATCTCTATGAGACAGGTGTCTCTTGGCCTGTGGCAATTGCCAAGCCTAATGCAGGTTGTATTTTACAATAATGGGTATGTTTAGCTGTAGTTATCCTTGACAAGGGGAAGGAGAAAGTAAATACATAATGAAGTTGCTGTGAATTTTGGAGGGGAAGTTATTTTCTGGATAATCATTAAATTTCTTGAGACTTTTCAGTTTGCTGTGTATACTGCTACATTCCAGTGCTAGAATTGTGCCTGAAACATAGTAAGAGATTTTAAAATATATATATTTTTGAATGAGTAAATTATAGTAATACAAAGAGTTGACAAAAGAGTCGTGTAAAGAGACCCATTAAATGTATGTATTATTTGGAAGATTACTTTTTTCAATTTTAAGGGCATTAAAAATATGGATGTATGTTAATTATTATGCTTTCACTTAATTACTCTCTTAATATGGTGCTGATGGTTCCTCATTTAGATTAGGTTCGAGTGGAGATGCCAAGAAAGAGAATCTATGTATACACAGAAAAATCTATGCATTAAATCTATATGTTTCAGTCTTCTATCATGTCTGTAATCTTTACAGAATGTTAATTTATCATTTCATTGTCCAAACATGATTGTATTGTAAATTAAGCCCACTGCTGTTACTGTTTATCTTTCTTTTCTCTCCCCTAATTTATTTGCCCTACAAATGCTTCAGGTATAGTCAAAATTTCTTCCAATTTTGGTTTTCCATTAGTTTTAATTACTATCCCTGCCATGTTAACAAATGCAAAAGAATTTCATTATCAATATCAAAAAATTTCAAACTAAAGTGATCGTTTTCTTCCTAAATTTGGTCCTCATTCAGTCATGTTAATACTTTCTAGAATTAGAAAGTACTAGTATTTACTTCAATTGTCTATTCAATAAGTCACCAAGTTTATTTCAAAAATACATTTCAAATTAACCATCTCTTTTGCCTTTTCTCTATTATTACCCACAGTCTGGCTCTCACCATATACTCACCCTTCTCTTGCAGTCTTTAAAACCTGGTCACTCCTAACCCAAGGGCCGCTTCATCTATTATGTGCAAGATTCCCAAAGTAACCTTCCCAGAATACGTACATGTCATTTCTCGTTTCTCAATTCAGATTCATTTCACAAGTCCCTAAAGGCTACAGTACAAATTCAGCATGAAGCCAAGATCCTTCATAATCTTGCTCCCTTACACCTTTGCAGTCTTCTTCCCTCCACTCACCTATTACACAGCTTTATTTCCAGACTGCATTATTCCTTGCATCCGACATGTGCAATATTGTGTCTATTCTTTTATTACTATTATTTTAGTGGCTTGATGCGTCTGTTTTGCCTTTGTCTCCATTAAATTCTCCTTGTCCTTTAATGTTGTGATCAGATACAAAGTTTTGGTATTAACATTCCACCATGCTGATTCCTATTTCTTCTACCTATGCATTGGGTTGGCCTAATTCAGGCCAGACTCCACTTAATGGCTCAATTGATACTTTGTCAATTGATAAATGGTAAAAGTAAGCCACAGATGAATTGTACCGAATATAACAAAATGCACTTCATCTATATTCAAAGAGTATGAATGCACAGGCCAAACGTGAAAATATCTAGTTCAATAAGATATGTCAATAATTAAAACTAAAGTACATAGAAGCTGTTAAAGATGAAGCTTTACTTAATGTCATTATTTTGACTCTTACTTTGATATTCAACACTGAATTCATAATTTGAAATAAAAAGAGTGCAGCCTCTAAACTTATTTTGATTCATTTATTTCTGTTCCAGTGCCATTTTTGTTCCTATTTGTTCTATCAAAGTGATTCATCTTTTCTTTGTTTTCACCCATCAGTGCTTCTGAATTTCTTCAAATGGAATATTTAGTACCAAAGATTCCATTATATTTTGCACCTATTCTTTGTTTAGCTCATAAAATAAGGATAATAATACATAATTTTAATTTAGCTTTTATTCTCTGCTTGGCATCATATCAAGTATTTTCACATGGACACTTCCATGCAGCCCTGTCCCACCTTATGTTGTGGGTGCTGTTATTATTCCCATTTATAATTCCCACAACCACTTTTGAAGTTATTGATAAACTATTTTTCAGAAATAAACACTTAGTTACGAGCAAAAATATGAGGTGACAAACTTTGTTAATCATCAAAGAAGACCGGGCGCTGTGGCTCATGCCTGTAATCCCAACACTTTGCGAGGCTGAGGCGGGTGGATCACGTGAGGTCAGGAGTTCGAAACCAGGCGGGCCAACATGATGAAACCCCATATCTACTAAAAATTAGCTGGGTGTGATGACACGCTCCTGTAGTCCCAGGTACTCGGGAGACTGAGGCTGGAGAATCGCTTGAATCTGGGAGGCGGAAGTTGCAGTGACCTGAGATCACACCACTGCACTCCAGCCTGGGCAACAGAGCAAGACTGTGTCAAAAAAAAAAAGAAGGAAAAGAAAAAGAAAACAATAAAATTACAATCATACACCTCTACATAGAATGGCTAAAATGAAAAGGACACACAATGTCAGTTGTCTCAGATGGACTAATAGAAATTCTCCCACACTACTAATACGAGAAAAAAATTGGTAAATAATTTTAGAAAACTGTTCAGCATAATCTACTAAAGCTGAACATATGCATATCCTTTAAGTCACAAATTTGACTCCTAATTAAGTGCCCACAAAAATACACAAATATGTTCATAAAAAATATGGACAAGGATGTTCATTGCAGCACTATTTGTCATAGCTCAAACTAAAAATTACTAATGCCCACCAATATCAGAATGAATAAATAAATTATGGTGTATTTACAACATAATTCACACATGGCAAAGAGAAAGAGCAAAATTTAACTATGTGCCATAGCATAGATGAACCTTATAAATATAATGAGCAAAATAAGTCAGATACTAAAGAATACATATTTTATTCCATTTACATAGAGTTCTAAAAGAGGCAAATATAATACCAATGGTAGACATGAGAACAGTGGTTACCCTTGAGAGGTAGAATAATGTTATATTTCTTGATCTGGATATTGGCTATATGGATGTGTTCAGTTTGTGAACATTCACCAAGCTTCACACATAGAAGTTTTGCACTTTTCAATATGTACATTGTTCTTCAATTGAAAGTTTATAGGTAAGAGTAAAGATTTGATGTCTTTTTTTTTCTTTTTTTTTTTTTGAGACGGAGTCTCGCTCTGCCTCCCAGGCTGGAGTGTAGTGGCCGGATCTCAGCTCACTGCAAGCTCCACCTCCCGGGTTTACGCCATTCCCCTGCCTCAGCCTCCCAAGTAGCTGGGACTACAGGCGCCCGCCACATCGCCCGGCTAGTTTTTTGTATTTTTTAGTAGAGGCGGAGTTTCACCGTGTTAGCCAGGATGGTCTCGATCTCCTGACCTCGTGATCCGCCCGTCTCGGCCTCCCAAAGTGCTGGGATTACAGGCTCGAGCCACCGCGCCCAGCCTAAGATTTGATGTCTTACATTGTGATCTGAGGCTGAAACTCAGCAGTCAAACTGTGAACATGAAGCAACTTCATCACAAAATAGCTCTTTAGTTAATGCACAATGGTCAGACTGACTTGAGGTCAAATGGTGAGTTGGAAATAATGGAGAGTTTAAATGCCACAACACAGGGTCCCTGCTACGCTCTGGTCTCATCCTCCACCAGGCTTGCTCTTCCTAACCAAGCTCAGCCTCAGAGTCTCCTTGCAGCCGCTCAAATACGTGAGCTCGTTCCAGCCTCAGAGCCTCTGACCCAAACTCTTTCATCTGCAGCAAATGCACTCTCTCCAAAGATAGCTACAAAGCTCGCTTCCTCATTTCCTTTAAGCCTCTGTTTAAATGTCATCTCATCAGAGAGACCAACCCTCATGTCCCTATTTAAAACAGCAACTTCTGTCCACCTCTGTACCTTACTTTATTTTCAGCACTGATATTATTACCTATGTCATTTTAAAGTTTTGCTCATTTAACTATCTCTGTCCACTCAAATGTAAGCTCCTTGAGGACAGCGATTTTGTGCTGTTTGGCTTATGATAACCTCAATGCATAAAATAGTCCCTGGAAATATATAACACGTATATGATAAATATTTTTGATTGAATGATATTAACACATTATTGAAGCCACTGACAATCTCCAGCATATCCAAAAGTCCCTCTTTTTCTGCTAAGTTGAAAAAGAGAAAGGTAGTCAGAGAAATGTTGCTAGAAGTACTAGGTCCCTCAACCCACCTACCTCACTCTCTGTGACTCTTCTCAAGACCTCTCTCACAAAGTGAATGTTCAAATAGCCTCTTCTCTCTCAAAAAATCCTCCTCTCAAGCCATCATCTTCAGCAAACTAACACAGGAACAGAAAACCAAACACCACGTGTTCTCACTCATAAGTGGGAGTTCAACAATGAGAACACATGGACACAGTGAGGGGAACATCACACACCGGGCCCTATCGGTGGGGTTGGGGGAAAGGGAAGGATAGCATTAGGAGAAATACCTAATGCATGTGGGGCTTAAAACCTAGATGACCAGTTGATAGGTGCAGCAAACCACCATGCCACATGTATACGTATGTAACAAACCTGCACATTCAGCACATGTATCCCAGAACTTACAGTAAAATTTTTTAAAAAAACGAAGAAAAAAAAATCCTCATTTCAGCAATTGAGTCCTCAATTGTCAGATACAGTTTGAAACATCAATTCGGAACCCCCAAAGTCCCCAGTTGTCTTTTTCATTTCCTCATTGTGCTTTTGTGTTTTCTCTTTTGGACTCTAACTTGTGTGTTTAATAAAAATAATGGAGTCTATTTTCATTCCCATTCATTGCACAGAAAATGATCAGCATAGACAAATAAGCGTGCATTTTGTGATCCTGGCTGAGGTAACTATGCATAACTCTGTAAGTATCTAGTTATGTATCTCACCAAGACACCGCTCATGAGAGGTACTAAGAAAGTAGCGTTATTAGGGAGCTAGGTGGGAAAGGAAACAAATGTGAATCCACATTGATACTCATTTCGTTTTTTCAATGGAAACTCCTTTAAGGAAAAGATTATTGTAAAAAGAAAAGAACTGAAAATAAATAAAAGACAAAAGACTTGAGACTTCAAGCATAATGAAGACATTTTAAAATTTTTTCCTACTATTTTTTTCTTCTTTTTAGCAGTATTGACTGTCACAAAACCAGAGAAATTTAGCACAGAGTGACTCACACCAGGGTTCATCTCTAATTTTTCACATTTTGCTTTTTAAAGATTCAAAGTTAGCGGGAAAGGCAAAAATGTATTATTTGACTTAAATTCAATATGCACTGGCATTACAGTGATTTTGAGAGCTTTTTAACAAAGGAGAAAAGATTGCTGCAGTGACAGTGAAATTAGAGAATTGTGCAGGTACATTATGTTGAGCTGACAATGAAACATCTATGGCACACCTGTTTTATGCCAAATGATACAATAGTATGAGAAAATCAGCGAGACAGCATTGTTCTGAGTTGTTTTAAAGTCAAGGGGTCATGGAGACAATGCTGACATAGGCTCATTTTTAATGGATTTAAAATTAGTTTCTAACCTATTGAAATCATGCACACTATGTGAAATGACTTGCTCTGATTATTACAGAAAGGGAGCTGGATAATGGAAAAAACAGAAATACTCATCATGTTCTTTCTCTCTAGTGCCTCCCACTGCCTGTTCCCTCTCGATCCTGCAGCAAGTCCACAATTACCCAAGCAACAGCATCATTTGAGGACCTAAAGCTTAAAAGTCAGCCAAAGAGGGTGTTTGTTTCATCCTCTGACCCAGCTCCTGGCCCTAGTTTTTAAAGTTATACACTTAGATAATCCTTTGTTCATCCAATTGTTATGAAGCCAGCTGTCACCAATCAGAACATAATCCTCTTTTAACACTTTCCATAATCGTGCTTGTTGAGAAACAGGAGAAATTGCATCAAACTGAAAAGAATTCAGTGGGAAAAAGATTGATTAGAAAAAGACCAGTGTTGCCTCAAAACTTTCACCATTCCTTTCAGACTGATGATTTCTAAATTTTATTCATAAGAAACTCAGGATGACCTGAAAATGTGAAGAGTTAGGAAAGTAAAGACTCTGTAGCAAGATTCGTTTTCACCCAAGTCTGTTATTTTATATATATATATAAAAAGTTCTGTGTTAGAATCAACCCAAATTTTCCTTGCTGGGAGAATGGAAGAAAAAATTGTGTACCTTCATACAGTGGAATATGACTAAGCAATAAAAGAAAATGAGCTACGAATAAATGCAACAACATGAATGAATCTCAGATGTATTGTGATAAGTGAAAGATGCCAAACCCAAACAGCTGATACAGTTTGATTCCATAGATATGGACTTCTGGAAAATTTTAGACTGCAGTGTTAAAAATGAGATCAGTAGTTGCCAGAGGCTGAGAGTGGGTAAAGGGAATTGACAATGAAGGCACGGTAGGGAATCATTTGAAGTAAATGGAATTGTTCTATCTCTTAATCGTGGTGGTGTTTCCATGATTGACTACACACTACATTTTGTCAAAACTCACAGAAGTTCATACCAAAAAAAGGTAAATTTTACCATATATAAATTATGCATTCATGTAATATATCAATAAACCTTATTTTAAAAACTGTTCTTGGTTGAGAATTTCATATCCTTTGAAGTTTGTTAAAAGAATGGCACACCACACACATATGTTTATTGCAGCACTATTTACAATAGCAAAGACGTGGTACCAACTCAAACGCCTATCAATGATAGACTGGATAATGAAAATGTGGCACATAGACACCATGGAATATTATGCAGCCATAAAAAAGAATGAGTTCATGCCCTTTGCAGGGACATGGATGAAGCTGGAAACCATCATCCTCAGGAAACTCACACAGGAACAGAAAACCAAACACTGCATGTTCTCACTCATAAGTGGGAGTTGAACAATGAGAACACATGGACACAGGAGGAACATCACACACTAGGGACTCTTAGGAGGTGGGGAGAAAGGGGATGGAGAGCATTAGGACAAATAACTAATGCATGTGTGGCTTAAAACCTAGATGATGTGTTGATAGGTGCAGCAAACCACCATGGTACATATAAACCTATGTAACAAACCTGCACGTTCAGCATGTATATATATTCCAGAAGTTAAAGTAAAATAATAATAATAATGAAGGCACACCAGTCTTTTTCTTCCTGCAATGCTCTGTGATGCATGCCAGGAGATGCTATGATTCAATATTCCTTCTGAGTTACTGGCATTACACGTTGTTTTTTGATTGGGTGATATGAGCAAGAGAAAGTCAAGGTCGTAGCCTTTTTCTTCAACAATAAACAGCAGTTTTGTTGAAGACCTGCCTGCTTGTTGCCAGCACAATATACTTAAGAGTTCGACACAATTAAAACATTTGAAATACTCTTAATTATTGTTTAGAGCTCTTTAAGTTTTAACAGAAATCCACTTCAAACTAGAGTTAGAAAATAAAAATTGGAAAGTTAATAGGATAACTTGTAGAAGGCAACAGTATGACACGAAAGTTCAAAATCTGTTTAACTGGCCTGGATGCTTCAAAAATAGCAAGGTTGCCGGGCGCGGTGGCTCAAGCCTGTAATCCCAGCACTTTGGGAGGCCGAGACGGGCGGATCACGAGGTCAGGCGACCGAGACTATCCTGGCTAACACGGTGAAACCCCGTCTCTACTAAAAAAAAAAAAACAAAAAAAAACTAGCCGGGCGAGGTGGCGGGCGCCTGTAGTCCCAGCTACTCGGGAGGCTGAGGCGGGAGAATGGCGTAAACCCGGGAGGCGGAGCTTGCAGTGAGCTGAGATCCGGCCACTGCACTCCAGCTTGGGCCACAGAGCGAGACTCCGTCTCAAAAAAAAAAAAAAAAAAAAATCAAGGTTATTGTGGTAGTTTTAAACCAAGGATGTAAATTCCTTGACACTATTCCCAATGATATATGGGGCGGTTGCCTGTGTTCCCTCCTCTGTGACTGCTTTGATCAACACAGTAGAGCTGAAGTGACAGCATGTGACTCTGAGGCTAGGTTATTAAAGGCCTTGCAGCTTTTAAATGTAGTGTTGGAATAGGTGGTCATGAAGCCATGAGCTGTCATGTAAGACGTCTAACTACCCTGCGGTCACCATGTTGTAAGGAAGCCTAAACCACATGGAAAAGCCATGTCTGAGTGTTCCAAGTGATAATCACAGCTGTATCCAGTCCTAGAACCATCCAAGCCCAAGCCCTAGACATGTCAATGAAGAATACTCCAGGGCATTCCAGCCTGCAGCTACTCAGGTGCTGAAGCACCAGCATCGTGGAGCAAAGACAAGCTATCGCCACTGTGCCCTGTCCATTTTTTTTTACACTTACAGTATCTACGACCAAAATCAAATGGTTGTTTTTTTAATGGCATTAAGTTGCTAAACTTTTGGGGTAGTTTGTTATGCAACAGTAGATAGCTGTGAACAGGCATGGGACAGAAAGCCAACAAACAAACAAAACAAAACATGGGGGTCTATTTTAGATTGAAGGAGATTAAAAGACTCTGACAACTCAAAACAAAACATGATGCGGACTTTATCCGGGATGGGTGGAGTGACGCTAAAGAAAACATTAGGGACAAAGAGGGAATTTTCAAAATAGAAAGTTGATGTAGGGGGGAGCAAAATTAAAAGAAAAGCTAATTAAGAGAGAGATAAGGAAAGAGCACATCTAGGCTCTGGAGTCATTCAGCCTGGGTTCAGATTGTTGCTATTTGCATTATTAGTTCTGAGGCCACAGGTAGATAAACTCTGCCTCCGTTTATTTTAGACTTTAAACTCCACTTAGGGTTGTAAGGGTCCTTAGTCATCTGGCTGCTATAGAGATTGAAAGAGACAGTATATCATATGTAAAGTGGTTAGAATAGCTCCTGGCAAACAGTACATTCTCAATAAATGTCATTACTGATAGTGATTATTTCCAATACAAAGAAAACGACTATGAACCGCTATATAATAAACCATTATGGAATTAGGGGAGTAGGCAACTATACCTTGTCTCCCTCTCTACTTCTCTCTATGTGTCTGCTTTTATTTTTCCCTCTCTGCAGAATGATTTGACCTCCTTCTGATTACACACGTCTAACTCTCTTGAGTTTCTGTTTCCTGTTCAAGCAACAAGTCCAGACTCTTTAGTGTCTCAATCTTACTCCCAGATACTGAAGAGAGACATTTTGATTAATATATCTCGGGTCCCCTGAACATCAAGATCCAATTAGCTATAGAAATAGGTTGGGCAGGGTCCCGTTTTAATAGAGACATGGCTGTTGAGGCCCAAGTTCTCTTAGAAGCGCAACTCTACGGAAGAGGAAATGGGCCATAGAGACACCTCCTTAAGCAGAAGATTATTTTAATATGGATTGGCTGTAGAAATAAAATGATTTTAATTTCAGGGCTATGGAAACAATTTTAATGTGAAAATTAGAATTTAATCTGATGTTTTTAATCTCAAATGAATATAAGTGATGACCTAGTGAAATGGGTAAACCAGGGCTTAAAGAAATGTCATGCTTGTCTAATTCTGTAATTTTGTAATTCTTCCCAAGCTGCAATAAAATGATTGTTAAGAAGGTGTTGCTAAACCGGGCGCGGTGGCTCAAGCCTGTAATCCCAGCACTTTGGGAGGCTGAGATGGGAGGATCACGAGGTCAGGAGATCGAGACCATCCTGGCTAACACAGTGAAACCCCGTCTCTACTAAAAATACAAAAAACTAGCCGGGCGAAGTGGCGGGCGCCTGTAGTCCCAGCTACTCCGGAGGCTGAGGCAGGAGAATGGCGTGAACCCGGGAGGCGGAGCTTGCAGTGAGCTGAGATCCGGCCACTGCACTCCAGCCCGGGCGACAGAGCAAGACTCCGTCTCAAAAAAAAAAAAAAAAAAAAAGAAGGTGTTGCTTACCTCCTCTAAAGCTAGTAGCCTGGGAAAGAGCAGAGTGTGATGATGAAATCATTTTATGTTTTGTAAAACAAATGTTGTATTTGTGGAACTACGTTACTGCAAAACAATAATAAAATGAAGTGACTTCTGTTGGAGGAATATATTATCATAAAAACGTGGGTAAGACACATGCTTCTAACACTTCAATAATCACAAATCAGATGTGCACAAAAATAAATCTCTGTTTTACAACTGTGCATATTTTCCTGATCTCTGATGATCCATTTTCACTCATCATTGGAAAACTTAATATAGTCTTTTCTAGTGGATTGCAGGGTATGATGACCTGAATTTGTAATTATATGGGCAAACAACATTTTCCAAAACTTTGCATAGTCCTTGTCAAATTGCCAATTCGTACTCCCACTACAGTGCATGAGAGTATCTACTTCCCTACATTTTTGCCAAACTAGATGCTTTAAATCTCTTTAATTTTGACAATCCAAGTGCCAATTGAGCTCCGTTCTACTCTAGTGATTATCAGTGACTTTGAGAATCTTTTCTTTGTTGAATTCTTCCTCTGTATTTGCCTGTATACACCATTCCCACATTCCTCTACTGTGCTATTTGTCTTTTTCTTGTTGATTTGTAGAAGCTCCTTATAAGTTCTGGTTAGTAATCACTTTTCAGTTATATATTGTGATAGGATGTTCTCAAATAGAATACATTTGAATCTGAAACAAACAAATGAAAATCTTTATGCACAGCAGGTTGAGAAAATGGGCAGGGATTTGTAAGGGGTTTCTTAACAGAGGCTCTGCCTGGTGTGAATCCTCCTGCCCCAGCCCTGGCCTCACAGAACCAGCAAAGCTCCTCCCTTCTCTCCACACCTCAGAGCAACATTCTCCATGCGGTTGCAGGTGGGAAAAAGCAGACTATTGTCTGCCTCTTGTTCAAGATGTCTAGACAGTGACAAACTAGTGAGAGAGACTGTAAAGGGCTACATTTGGGGAGTAAATATTTTTCCACTCACAGTGGGTCCAAGAATGTGAGTGCCTTTCTCACCTGTGCTTAAATGACCTGGAAGGATGTGGGAGCTCTAACAGCAAGAGTCTGAGGTATAGTCCACCAGTGAACCGGAGGCGTGAACCGGAAAGGTGTGATTGCTATGGCTGAGGTTGAGAGAGGCCATTGGGGTATTCAAAATCCCACCAAATATCTTATGTAAGAGACTTCCCTTTAAACATCAGCCAGTCCCAGAACACAAGAAGTCAGCGGTGACAAAACCCATCCCCAGCAAAGTGGAAGTTTTCCAGCTCCATATCATTACCTCTCCTTCCTCCTGCCCACCCTTTTCTGCCAGGCAGGGTCTAAAGCCACAGCCAGCTAGAGGGTATGAGGGATGAAGAAATAAAAGAAGAAAGAGAAGCCAACCACATTCCCTTCTCTAATAGCCAAAACCCCACCAAATGCAGCGCAGAGCTGGTGAGGAGGAAGAGAAATGTTACCTCAGAAGGAAGTTCGAAGTGTTGATTAATATACTGAATTAAAATGAGAGTGTGTTTTTGACTTCACATGAACACACAACAGAAAAGTCATGAGGCCCTCTGAAGCTTGTACTCAATAATTTTGAGAGGCTGGATGCGATGGCTCTTGCCTGTAATCTCAACACTTTGGGAGACCAAGGTAGGCAGATCAAATGAGGTCACGAATTCGAGACCAGCCTGGGCAACATGGTGAACCCCCTTATTTACTAAAAATACAGAAATTAGCTGGGTGTGGTGGTGGGCGCCTGTAATCCCTGGTACTCGGGAGCTGAGGCACGAGAACCGCTTGAACCTAGGAGGCGGAGGTTGCCTCCTAGGTTCTGAGTGAGCTGAGATCACACCACTGCACTCCAGCCTGGGCAGTAAGTAAGACTCTGTCTCAAAAAAAATAATAAAAAAAATTTGAGGTTGTCTTTTGGAAATCAAAAGGAAAGCTACTTTTTATTACATTCTGTGCATCACACATTGATGAAAACACATTGCAAATATTTTTTCCCAGTGTGCCATTTGGCTTTCTTTAAGTTAAAATATGTTTATAGACTTTCTCAATTTTTTAGTTGTCAAATTATTTATGATTTGAAATGCCTTCTTGCCGTAGATTTTAATATATTCTACTTTTTAAAAAACTCACACCCCATATCTTAGTTTCCTACCATTGCTTTTTAGATACATCTGGAATTCATTTTGTGAATGTTGTAGTGTCAACCCTCTCAGCAGGGGAGAGCTGCCTTGCCCAAGTTCATGCTCCCTTCTTGGGGCCAGCCCACATCCAGTGACTGATCCGGGCGGGACTATAAATGCTGGCCTTCCGACCCCAGCGCTGGACAGCTCTAAAAGAACACCCCAGCTTCACAGCTCCCTTTATGGTTGGCCCAGGCCTCAGCTGAGCCTAAATTGCAGCTCGACATTTCCTGGGGCCCACTGCTGCTTCCTTTACATCCCCCAGGTGTTGATCTAAAGAGCAACTCCCCAAAAACCTTCCTGCCAACACATCTCTGTCTCATAAACTGCTTCCCGAAGAACCTGATCTGCAACAAATCTGAAGTAGTTAACCAAATTTATTTTTCTTCCAAATGCAGAATTCACAATCTCAATATACTTTACTGAAGAAGTCATCCTTTTGTTTCTGATTTAAAATGCCACCTTTATCACATATTGAATTTCCCATTGAAAATAGGTCCGCTTTTGGCCTATTCAGTTTATCTGACTCTTCTATATTTTCTAAACTTATTGCCACTGTGTTTTAATGACTGCAGATTTAGAGTAAGTTCTGATATCAGACCAGGAAAGTAATGCCTTATTATTTTTGTTTTGTATAAAAAGTACATTAGCTAGTTTTATCTTTATTTTTTCTCTTCCAGATGAGATTTGAATATAGTTTCTCAAGATTTTATAACAATTTCCAATGTGAATTTTATTTGTAATTGCATCAAATTTATAGCATAATGTGTGGAGAATTGAAATATTTATAATATGGAATTTTCTTTTCTAAGATTTTTGCATGGTTCTCTATATAATCATTACCTTTTCTTCCCTTTTGTAGAGTTTCATAATTTTCTTCTTAATATGTCTTATACTTATCCCTTGATAGATTTATTTCTAGGTATTTTGTAACATTTATTACTGCTATCGAATGCTACCTGAGATTTGTAGGCTAATCTTAGATCTGACCATCTGATAAATTCTCTTACTAGTTCTAACAATATTTTGGTTGATATGGTTAGGTGACCATCTGGGCAAATGACATCATCAGTAAATAATGTTGGTCTTTTCATTTCACTTCTAATCAATGTACCTACTTTCTTTCTTGTTATATTATTTTGGTTATGATCTCCAACCCAGTGACCATGATAGCAACTATCCTTGCCTTGTTTAAGACTTTAATGGGAATTCCTCTGATCTATCACCAATAAGTATGATTTTTCTTTCCTGAATGTTCCTGGTAGATATCTAATATTTACTTAAGGCTAGACTTAAGGGTGAGTCATCCACAGGAGGCAGAAAAATAATAATAAAGTGAGGTGAATCTAGAAGTCGGAGGAAGGAAGATATGGATCCGATCACCTTCCACAGGTAGCTTCCAGCAAAAATAACCTCTCCAGGAAACAGACGACAATGTTAACTAACAATCTAAAGTTGGTAAGTCAATAAATAAGGAGATGTACAAGGATTTAATTACAAAATAAAGTTCTTTTGAAAACAAAACAAATCATTTTCAAATTCTGTAATTCAAGAGAAATATTGAAAGGAAGAGCAGGCTGGGCGCAGCGGCTCATGCCTGTAATCCCAGCACTTTGGGAGGCAGAGGTGGGAGGATCACGAGGTCAAGAGATGGAGACCATCCGGGCCAACATGGTGAAACCCTGTCTCTACTAAAATACAAAAATTAGCTGGGTGTGGCGACGCGCGCCTGTAATCCCAGCTACTCGGGAGGCTGAGGCAGAATAATCGCTTGAACCAGATAGGCAGAGGTTGCAGTGAGCCAAGATTGCCCCACTGCACTCCAGCCTGGGCAACACAGCCAGACTCCACAGACTGGATATAACAGGCAAGAAGACCCTGTATGTTAAATTTCTCTAAACACAAACACATTACAAGGATTTGGCCATCAAGAGGTAAACCAAATGCAATTTGGAGTGTAACTCCAGAAACTCTAATATGCTGTAAACAGGAACAGATGAGGGGGAGGCAATAATTAAATACTAGAAAAAAACTACCCTAAGTGATGGCAAAATAGCTTCTTCATGGTTAAAGGATGAAATGAGCTCCTGACAGAGCTGAAGAAATGAAACCTGGAATTCCCTGGTTAACTTCCTGAACTTGAAGAATAAATGTGTACAAAATTTAAGAAAGGAGGAAAATATTTTTTAAGAAAAAGGGAAATTTTAATACTGACACTGCAGTTCCAAGACAAAAATAAAAAGAACACAAGGTTTACAATATTAATAGCACACGAGAGAGAGTTTAAGATTGAAAGCCCTAACCGGATAAAGAAATATCACATAAGATGAAAGCCACAATTGTCTGGTGACGACTACACCACCAATTACTTACCTCCGGTCCTGTTGATGGACAGGTGTGTTGCTCCTTCAGCAGACCAAAAAGTGATGGAAGCAGATCTCAGTCAATTAGCAGTTTATTTTGCCAAGGTTGACGACATGCCTGGGAAAAAGAAATTCAAGTCACAGTAGAACCTGTGATTTGTGATTTTCCCCAAAAAAGCTTGGAGAGTTTGTACTTTTTCCAGGAAAAAAAAAGCTTGAGGGCTCGGGGATTTCAATATTTAAAGGGGAAAGAGCAAGCAGGAGAGACAGAGGAAAAAAAAAAAAAAAAGAAAAAGGAGGGTGGATAGGCAAGGAAGCAAGTGGTTACATTCTTGTGAAGTTCTGACTAGCACTCAGTGAATCTACATTTTTCAAGTGAAAAGAAGGGAATAGAAGAAAAAGTCAGTTATGCACTCATGTTGTGCTCAGTAAATCTACATTTTACATAAAGTAAGCATGTGAAATGATAGCCATCACTTTGTGAATGAAAGGAAGGAGGTTTTTGCATGACTCTGTTCCCAAGCTTAACTTTCTCTTCAGCATAGTGAGTTTGGAGTTCTGAGGTTCTATTTTCCTTTAACTCTCTTTGGGTTATTACGAACATCCCTGTATATGTCTCCCGGGGCATATGGGCAAGGGTGTCACTAGGGAGTACACCTAGGGCTGGGATTGCTGGCTTGCAGGCTCTCCTTATGGTCAGCATTAAAAGATAATACCAAAAAGTTTTACAAGTAGCATGAAAAAATTCCATTATATTCCATCTTTATATAAAATTATGTAAATTAATGTACATGCATAATAGAGTAGTGAGATTTCAGGGAACTTCTACTTTCTTTTGTAAAATTTGATGTATCTTCTAAACCGTTTTAAAAAGCAAGCATTATGTAATCTGAAAAAAGTTCAGTAAAGGTAGGTTATTAAAAGAAAAAATGTGACTTCAAAAATCAGTAAAGTAATTTATATGCTAAATAAGAAAAGCAAGCTCAGCATGTCATTAAACAAAATAAAACTGAGCTGTCTACTGTAGTCCGTTATCTGAGAAATGTTACAGATAAACAGAAGCTACCAAAATAGATAAGAAATCATAATCCTTGAATCTTCATCCCAGCTAATTTAATTTTCCTGACAAAATCTCTTTCCAATTAAACTGTGGCTAATTTTTGAAAAAGTCATGCTGTTGAAAGAAAAAGAAATGTCCATTTCCTTTAATTTGATCCCGAGAAGCAAGAAGTTTTATAAAACATAATCTGTTCTTGCTAACTATGGACAATGTAATAGTCAGGATTCATTAAACGTATCCAGTTTCCTTTCACGATTATATAGCATACCAATGTTTTCAGTTTCAGGATCTAAGTGTCTTCTCTTTTTAGGAGTTCTTGAACTGTATTTTTCCAGTCAGTTTAAGTAATAATGTTTGCAAAAATATGTTTTTGTTGTAGAATCAAGGTACATATTTAGCCAAAATTGATAACATGTTTGTTAAGTCTCCCTTTTTTTCTGTCCTGTCTTTAAGAAGCTCTTTTATTTTCAGAATAAAGATAAATGTTTACTACGTATTAGTTTAATTCTTATTGTCTTGGATGAGAAATTAACCAAGATTTCAGTAGAGAGGATTAGAAGAGCACTTCAGACCAAGAGAGGGGTTTATCAGTGTCTACTCAGGAGACAGAAACTGCACCCGTTCTGTTGACAGTGAGGAATTCAATGTAAAGAAGTGCTAACGCAGCAGTGAAGAAATAAAGTGCCAAAGAAGGTATCACTGAATTAGGAGCTGCAGGAAACAAGGGCCATCCCACGGGCTGGGAGAACATAGGCAAGGTGTCGGACTGATTAAAATGAGAACTGTAGAGAAGGGACCCTGTGGAGCTGAAACTCATACCTCTATAGAGGAATGTCAATACATCTTGGAGAAGGATCCCCATGGGGCTGGGACCCCGACCTCTGAGAAGGACAATTAGTAGCGGATGTTGGTGTCTCTGAGCTCAGAGGAGGATCCTCATGGAGTGAGAAGTTGGCTACATATTAAAGTTAATTCTAAAAGGTAATACCGGGTCAGAAATAGACTGCTCGCTGGAAATGAGAGGACAATAATAGGAAATATATAGCTATCCACTAAATATATTCTACACATCCTCACATAATTAATGGGCCTCCTTTGTTATATGGTGATTAAGTGATGTTGAGTGGCCTCTCCATGTTACACAGGAAGTCACATGCTCCAAGCAGATGTGGAATTTACTCTGTGTCTTATTTAGTAACCATATGATCCATTTCAGCATCATCTGATTTTAGACACTTGAAGAATTATAGTTTCTTCACTTCCCTTTGTGTTTGATCACTATGACAAAGAAACTTTTAAAGCAAGTGTGGGAAAATATGATTCTTTAAGGAGATGAAATAAAGACACAATTTAGTGACTCAATAATTGAATTTGATACCCTGTTACAAGTGGCAAATTCAGTATCACTTAACTGCCATTTAAAAGAAATAGCATATTACTAGAACGATAAGTAGCTTAAGAAGAATGGAGAGACGACAGCCAACTGAATACATTCATTCATTTGACAAATATTTATTGAGTTCTTATTGTTTTTCAGACTCTGTCCTAGGTGGGTAAACAAAAAATTGATCCTGAAAGTTGGAAAGTCAGCCAAGTTCTGGACTTAGCCTTTATTTACAAGACAATAAGAAAAGGTATATATGTTGCTGTTTAACACTTGCCCTCTGTATTAAATTTATATATAATGCATAAATATATTATCTATAATTTATACATATAAACCTATATTGTTTTATTATTATTACAGATTAATATTTTGGGGGACAGGATCTCACACTGTCAGCTAGGCTGGAGTGCAGTGGTGTGATCATGGCTCACTGCAGCCTAGACCTCTTGGGCTCAGGCGATCCTTCTGTCTCAGCCCTCCAAGTAACTGGGACCACAGGTGTGGACCACCAGGCCCCAGCTAATTTTTAAATTTTTCTGTAGAGACGGTCTTGCTCTGTTGTTCAGGCTGGTCTCGAACTTCTGAGCTCAAGCCATCCTCCTACCTTGCCTTCCTAAAGTGCTGGTATTACAAACGTGAGCCACCACGCCCAGCAATATCATTTTAAATATAGATATTATGCTTATGCGAAGTATTAAAAATTGCAAAAAAAAAAAAAAAAAGAAATAGAAAAGATTTCTGTCCTTTAGGAATTCATAGTAACTTGCAGTTATTTGAGTCATAATTATATTTGTATAATAAAGAATAGTTTAGAATAAATAAATCGATGCATGGAAAGATCCCACTGCATGCAAGATTTGACTGCCTAGTTATAACCTCCATCGCCATCTAGTGGCAACAATCTTAAAATCAGCTAGAACCAATCAGCAGGAAGCGATTCAGAACTGATCTGTCTGGGAGGATTGAACCTTATCTCAGGAACCACATGCCATAGAACGTGATTTTCTCTCTCTGTTCTTGGTCAGTATGCAGTAGAATGAGTGATGTGGGCAGTTTATATACTAATTATAAGCTTTCTTATGTACACGTTAAAAGAAGGGTGTGAAAGCGAATATAAAACATGTTTATGCATTATTTCACTTAGAAGCCTACGTTATCTTCACTTTAGAAACAATTTTCATTTTCCTCTGAGCACACCAAAGGTATTTGTTGCTTCAGAAACAATATTTATAATATATTCTTTTAGATAAAAATATGAAAATTATTAATTTTATTTAAACAATTTGAGGATATATGACATCTTTTCTGAGCTCTGTTTTCCTGGTTTGAGTAGCAATTAGAAAAGCGATCATCAGATTTAATAAGAATACCCTGAAAAAATAAAATAAGAATAAAATTTTGCTTCGAAGGTTATTTTGGCATGATATCAAAAAGGCACACCAGTTAAACTTTGACAGACATATGAGCTTAACTCGTTCTTGTAGGAAAGGCCACGTGATTGAGTGAATACGTTTCTATAACATCGTTTTCTAACTTGTCTTAAATTTATAAGCATGCGTGTTGATCATTATAATTGAAATTATTGTTTTTTGTTCTGACTAAATGACTCAAAATTATTTTTAAATAAATATGCTGAGTATGAAACAGGAAGTATACGGGATATAAAATTATTTTTGCCTTGACCTTAATGTTCATTCATCACAGAAGTAACACACAGATTAAATAAAACAAGTTGCGTATCTGCACAGAGGAAAAAACGCAGAAATGTTAGGTTTGGGTTTACAGGGTTCAGAGTTAAAATAATCACATATCTCAATTCTTGGGACACGATCTTTGTTTTACACAAAGCCCCTCTATTTTGTTACACTCTCCCCTCCCCCACTGTTTCACTCTCAATTTCATTCAGTTTCTTATTTGTTTTCACCTAAACTCTTCTTAGGTTCTTCCCCTCACTGTTTCTACTTCCAGTTATTTGTGACTAGTGTGTACATAGTATTCCCACTTTTTTGTTCCCATTTTTTCTAGTGATAGAAAAGCAGGTTGCCTCCTCCTCTTGGTACCACAAGTAATGTTTACATAAGCACCTTTGTATATGACCCTTAGGCAGGAATTTTCCTGGTTTATATTCTCAGGGATTTTCATAGCTGTAAATTGTAGAGATTTTACAGATATGATTTCACAAAGTAATGATTTGTCTTCAGTATACTACACTGTCCAGACTCCTACCCTGAGTGCAGAGGGGCTTCCCATTTCCCCACAGCCTTACCAATATTTGATATATATGCCTGTGGGGGATTCTTTTTGCCAAAGTCCTTATTGTTACATCTCATTCTTCTGATTTCCAGCATGGTAAAGTTTATCTTCATATAATTATTAGCCATTTTTGTTCCTACTGTGAATTCCTTATTCATATATTTTGCCCATTTTTCTATTGGGTACCTACTCTTTTCTTTATATCTTTGGATATTATTGATATTAATATCTTAACATTTTTGAAAGGACATTTAACTTCTCCCAAAAATTGTCTATGATGTCCTACATTGAACAGGAACTCACAATTTTGTTGTAGGCAAATTTTATTTGTGTCTTTTTATTTTTTAGTACTTCCTAAAAAATCGTTACCTACTCACACTCAGTTTTTCGATCATATAGTTAGTGAGGAAGAAATCCGACTTTGTTTATCCAGTTTTAGATCTTCTAGTACAAAAGCCATCATTTCCCCACTGACTGGAAGTGCAGCCAAGTCTGTTCCAGGACTTTCGTTTTTATTATTATGCCCTGTAGCATGTCTTTGTTTCTGATGGGACAGGATTTCATCTGGAGCCCACAATTCCTACCCTAAGGAGAACTTGTCTAGCCCAGAGCTTCTGTGAAAACAGCAGGGATATGGTTAGAGGGGCAGAGCCGCCTCAGGAGTCAGCATTCCCTGGCGACTAGGGGGATCAACACCAGCTCAAGCCCAGAGTTAGAATTTAAGATTACTACCTTCAGGGAAGGGACCAAAACCACAACAGGTAATGGCTAACCAAGGCTTGGCATTGTAATGGATAAGGAGGAAAGGGCTTATAAAGTCTTCTGATCATTTTTCTTCCCTTATCTCACTAAAAAAAAAAAAAAAAATCTAGTTTTATCTCAGAGAAGGAAGCCATCCACAAATTTAACAAATTCTAAAATCAAAAGACCCTGAGCAATCCAAGATCGAAATCTTGGATATTTCCTCACATTTTCATAAATGTTATCATAGTGCAAATGAATGTTAATTATAATATTATAAAAGGCCCAAACGTTATATTAACTCAGATTTAAATTACTCCTTGCTGTAAAACATCAGTGCACTTCCCTTTTCTGGTTAATTTTCTTTTTTACTTTACTGTGCTTTAGTGATATTTAAAATTTTGTAAAAATTATTTCTCTCTGCTCTGTTGTTCCTCTTCCCAGATTCACCTGTTTCTTGCACATGCCATTTGCACTCCCCTTCTGTAGGTTCTCTTCATATTTTCCTCCCGAGATCTACCACTTCTCCTTCAAAATTATTATTATTATTATTATTACTATTATTTTGAAACGGGGTCTCACTCTGTCTCCCAGGCTGGAATGCAGTGGCATGATCTCGGCTCACTGCATCCTCTGCCTCCTGGGTTCAAGCGATCCCGCCTCAGTCTCCTGAGTAGCTGGGACTACAGGCGTGCACCACCATGCCAGCTAACTTTTGTATTTTTTGGTAGAGATGGGGTTTCACCATGTTGACCAGGCTGGTCTTGAACTCCTGACCTCAAGTGATTTGCCCACCTCAGCCTCCCAGTGTGCTGGGATTACAGGAATGAGCCACTACACCCAGCCTCAAAATTATGATTTTTGTTTTTTTAGGATAATTACTTGGCTTTTGTAAATTCTAGTCTTTTATTTACTGCATGAAAACCCTTTCAACATGCATTTTTAAATTAAAAAAATTAAAAAAGAAGATTTAATTTTAAAAATACAAGATGAACCTGGAACCTCTGAAAGTGCCAGAAGTCAAGAGATGCTCAGAAAAGGATGTGGGCATGTCACATAGACACAGGCACAACTGGAAAAGGCACTCAACAGCCAAACTAGGACAATCTGTACAACTAAACAAATAATGATAGAATTGAATTATCACCCAGAGAATTAGGAAATATCCATGCACTCATGCTGAGAGAGTAATTATTGGAAGATACAAATGAATGGAGGGTGGGCGTGTGGAAAGCTCTACTTAGAGAAGAATTCTAATTAATGAATGTAGAAGGAATGAAGGAAATGGACAATTTTTCTAGGCAAGTACCAGAAAAATAATGGTCGTAGGCAAGATCCGCTGATAAAATACTAAACTTTGTAGGCAAAAGTTTGAGAAGCTAGATATATGCATAGTCTCAAAGTGTCTTCCCCAAGATATTAATAAAATATAAATGGAAAAATAATACCATTACAGTGTAGAAGCTGGCAGGAACCACCTTCACTAAGGGAACAAGGATAACATTCACTGATAATATGACACATTTTATTCATGAACCACCTCATGGGCTGCACTGAGAAAGGTACAGCATCACATCTGTGGTATTCTTGCCAAAAATGCAGAACCTCAACCTAATCCTGAGAAAAAAATCACATCAACCCAAATGGAGGAACTGCCCAACTGCCAAGACCATAAAAACAAGGATAGACTGAGGAAATGTTGAATATTGGAGGAGACCAAGTGGACATGACAACTAAATGCAATGTAGGACCTCGAATTAGATTTGGGAAAAGAAAAACAAACACTACCGGAAAAACTGGTGAACTTCAAATAAGGTAACTTTGTTAATAATATTGTATCAATGTTACTATCCTTGTGTTGATGATTACAAGATGTTAACATCAGAGGAAACTGATGAGGGGCCACATGGGAACTATACATATATTATTTTTACATTTCTGTAAGTCTAAAATTATTTAAAAATAAAACTTATGTCTATATCTATGGGTGTATATTTATTAAACATGTTTTCTCTTGTTTAGTTACCTTCTATTTATTATTTTACTTACCAATAAAGAAAAGGCTGCTCAGTTTTCATGCACCTTAAGCTGAACTCCACATTTGTACTTTAAAAACAGCAGCAGCAGCAACAAAATAAAAGACTTCCTATATACCTTATATATCACCTCATAAATGTGTAGCATGTTTGTTTGTCAGCATTAGAGAACTGAATGTTTAGAGTTTTCTGGTCACCTTAACGTTCTATCAGTTTTTCAGAAACTGTTTTTTAAAATGATAAATAAATGTTACTCATCTCTCCCTAAGTTGGGGGTGGGGGAGAACTCCACCCTTTTACCCCTGGGAATGACCAATTCTATGACACTGGTATTGTGGCTCTGGCCTGTTGGGAGAGTGGTGAGGTTGAGAATGAGACTGTAGATGCAGAGAGGACAGATGCCTCCAGTGGTGAGGAAATCTTTACTTAATCACCCCACATAATAGCTCCATTAGATTGCTCCAATTGCACCCTGTGCTGATAGGTGTTCTGGTATCAACTGCTGCACTTTGAACAACTTCCTTGCTCTTCAGTAGTTAAGCATCTCTCATTCAGCATCTCTGGAGGTCAATAGTCCAATTACATAACAATTGGAGCGTTGCTCTTGAACGCTATTTATCTCTGTTATACATGAGACAGGATGTAAGTGTCTACAGGGGTATTTCAGCAGGAGGCAATTTGGGCCCCCAGGAAATACTTGTCAATATTTGTCGATGTTTGGGATTGTCAGGACTGGAGAGGTGGAACTGGCATCTAGAGGGTAGAGGCCAAGGATGCTAGTAAACATCTCACAATGCACAGAACAACCCAGCACGCAAAGAACTATCTGATCCGAAATGTTATGATGGCTGAGGCTGAAGATCCCTCAATACACTGATGGCACAGTCTGTGTAGGTACTAGTTAAGGAACTATGTCAGAGACACTTAGTCCTCCGGGAAACCTGCTAGTATCACACACATAAAGTCTTCACACTACTAAGTTTCCTTTTAAGATGGTTTTGCTAAAGGTACAAGCCGTTCCACTGACCCAGCCTAATTTTATTATAATAATAACAATAAATAACACTTATAGGCCGGGCGCGGTGGCTCAAGCCTGTAATCCCAGCACTTTGGGAGGCCGAGACGGGCGGATCACGAGGTCAGGAGATCGAGACCATCCTGGCTAACACGGTGAAACCCTGTCTCTACTAAAAAATACAAAAACTAGCCGGGCGAGGTGGTGGGCGCCTGTAGTCCCAGCTACTCGGGAGGCTGAGGCAGGAGAATGGCGTGAACCCGGGAGGCGGAGCTTGCAGTGAGCTGAGATCCGGCCACTGCACTCCAGCCTGGGGGACAGAGCGAGACTCCATCTCAAAAAAAAAGAAAAGAAAAAAAAACACTTATATAGAGCTTAAAACTATACCAAGGTTTTCTCCTGTGTTACCTCATTTGAACCTTGGCTTGGGATGCTATCACAGTGAGGTCATTCCAGGGTAAAGCCCATTAATCTTTTCTGGCGATATGTATCTAGGGGTCTTAGCAACAATCCCCACTTACACAGAAGGCACAAGGGCACGTCAGTTGATTCTCTAAACCAGCCTTCAAAAGCCCATTGTCCCTTGGAGTTAATAGACAAATAATGACCCTGGATTATGTATCTAATTAAGTTTTTGGCAACAAACAAAAGAAAACCAAATTAGATTGTTGCTATGAAGTGGCACAACAATGTTGACTCTAATTTTTCCATTTTGAGAAAAGTCAAGAAAAGAATTATGACTACTGTTAGGAAGGGAGCTGTTTTCCATCTGATTTTTTTTTTTTTTTTTTTGTATAATGTAACCAAATTTATTAGACTGGGAGAAGAGGCTAACTTTTCCTAAAATCATCTCAATTTTTAAATTATCATGCTAGTTTTTTCAGCTAACACTAAATGCTAATGATTTTCAAACAGATTTCTCCATTGCATGGAATCATATTACCAATAGCCTGTAACAATCTCAAATTCAATGTCATCAAAATCCAGTGAACGTCTCCCACTTCTTCCTATAATCCTTTTTCTCTTTTTCCTATGAATACAATCTTGATAGTGCAGTCCAACAGTGCATGAAACCTTAGAATGCCCAACAATTTTTTTTTTTCATTTTTGAGACAGAGTCTCCCTCTGTCACCCAGGCTGGAGTGCAGTGGCATGATCTTGGCTCACTGCAGCCTCCACCTCCCAGGTTCAAGTGATTCTCTTGCCTAGCCTCCTGAGTAGCTAGGATTAAAGACGCCTGCCACTACGCTCAGCTAATTTTTGTACTTTTAGTAGAGATGGGGTTTCACCATGTTGGTCAGGCTGGTCTCAAACTCCTGACTTCAAGTGATCCGCCCCGCTTGGCCTCCCAAAGTGCTGGGATTACAGGTATGAGCCACCAGGCCTGGGCAACAATTATTTCCTTTTACTGTCTTCCTAAAATTGATCAAAATTGATCTGAAAAATATATTTTTGTTTTTAGATTTTTATAATTATTTTTACATTGTGGTTATATATATAACACAAAATTTGCCATTTGAATAGGTTTTAAGTATACAATTCAGCACCAGTAGTTATATTCAAAATGTGGTGCAACTATGACCAATATCTAGTTGCAAGACTTTTGTATCACCCCAAATAGAAACTGTATACCCATCAAATAATAACCTCTAGTTTCTTTTCCCCAGCTCCAGTAACCTCTAATCTACTTTCTGTCTTTATGAATTTGCCTGCTGTAGCTATTTCATAAAGGTGAAATCCTACAGTATTTGTCCTTTTGTGTCTTCTGGCTTAGTTCACTTCACATAATGCTTTTTCATCCATGTTGTCCCATGTGTCCATCCTTTCATTCTTATGCTAGAATAATAGTCCTTTATATATATTCCTATCACAATAACTAAAATACTAAAACAAAATAAAACCCCGACAATTCCAATTGCTGATGAGGATGTGGAACAACTCAAATTTTCCTTCAATTGCTCATGAGAATACAAAATGGTACTTCCTACTGGCAGTTTTCTATAAAGTTAAACATGCCTTTACAATCTGACACAGAAATCCCATTCAAATCAAATGAAAACCTAAATTCACACCAAACCCTCTATGCAAATGTATGTAGTAGCATTATTCACAATTGCCAAAAACTAGAAATAAACTAAGTGTTCCTTAACTAGAGAATAGATACACAAGCACTGGAGTATACTCGGCACACTACTGATACGCACAGCAGCATGGATGAATCTGAAATACATTATGTTACATGAAACACGCCAAACGTAAACCGCTACATATTATGATTCCATTTATATGACAGTCTGTTAAACAAAACCGTACCAACCAATAACAGCTCATAGTTGCCAGGAGTTAAAGATGAAAGTGAATTTGACGACATGATATTAATTAAAAATGAGAAGCTTCTACAGGACAAATTGGCACATTTCTTCAAAACATAAATGATATAGAATGGTGGGGTATGGAAAGAGGATCTGTTATTGCTAAAATTTCTAGGCACATCAACAAAACACAATGTGTCAACCTTATAACCTGATCATATCGACAGTTAGAAGACATGTTTAAGAAACCGGGGTGATAGCATGAAGCAATTC
>NW_012115121.1:2254433-2272592 GCF_000951035.1 Colobus angolensis palliatus
GAATTGGCAGCCAAAATGTGAAAGTTACACCAGTGGAAAAGTGAAGTGAAAAGGGGCAGAGGTGGCGATCATGGGAGCTGAATGGACAGGAGCCACATAAGCAGCATTTAGTGGAGGCAAAAGAGTCAATTGTGGTTGAAGAGACGCTCGTGGCTCAGCAGGCTGAGATGGAACCACAGGTAAAGGAGGTAGAAAAAGGAGGGAAAGAGAAGGCAGTAGAGATGCCTTTTATACTAGTGTCTGCTCTCCTGGTACATTTCTCCTCCCTTGTGATCATCTATTTCTGCACTGATAGGAAGACACATTATCTGTGAAGAATAAAACAAAACAAAACAAAACAAAAAATCCCCCAAATCTTGAATAAATTTTGTTCATTTTACTAGATATGATAATACCAACGTGATTTTACTTTTTTAAAAAAAGTCCTTATTTGTTAGTAATAAGTTCTGAATTTTTTGTTGTTAAAAAACTATTATACTAAGAATTTGCTTTAAAATTTGTAGCAGGCCGGGCGCGGTGGCTCAAGCCTGTAATCCCAGCACTTTGGGAGGCCGAGGCGGGCGGATCAGGAGGTCAGGAGATCGAGACCATCTTGGCTAACATGGTGAAACCCCGTCTCTACTAAAAATACAAAAAATTAGCCAGGCGTGGTGGCGGGCGCCTGTAGTCCCAGCTACTAGGAGGCTGAGGCAGGAGAATGGCATGAACCCGGGAGGCGGAGCTTGCAGTGAGCCAAGATCAGGCCACTGCACTCCAGCCTGGGCGACACAGCCGGACTCCATCTCAAAAAAAAAAAAATTTGTAGCGAAAACAATGTGAAGAGAGATATTAACAAAGCAAGAATAACAATATGGCTAATTATTATTCCTTTTTTAAAATTGAATAATAATTGTGTCAATGCAGTGTATAGTATATTTTGATACCTATACACAATATGTAATAATCAAATCAAGGTAATTAACATATCCATTGCCTCAAATGTTTATCATTTCTTTATGTTGAGAACATTCAAAATCCTCTTCTAGTTATTTGAAAACATGCACTCTATCATTAACTATAGCACCCTACAGTGCTTCGGAACACTAGAACTCATTCCTACTATCTAGCTGTAATTTTGTATCCATTCTCTCTCCCCTTCCTCTACCCTTTACCTTTCCCAGCTTCTAATAACCACAATTCTATTCTCTGCTTCTATGAGCCTAGCTTTTTTAAGCTCCCACATATGAGTGAGGACATATGGTATTTATTTTTCTTAGCATATGTCTGACTTATTTTACTTAGCATATGTCCTCCAGGCTTATCCATATTGCTTTGAATGACAGGATTTCATCTTTCTTTATGGCTGAACAGTATTCCATTGTGTATACATACACATTTTCTTAATCTGTTGATGGACACTTAGATTAATTCCATATCTTGGCTATTGTGAATAGTGCTGCAATAAAGATGGAGGTGTAAAAAACATTGCTAATTATTAAAACTAGGTGATTACTGGAAGAGTTTTCTGAAACGTTCAAAGAAAACTTACCTAGTATATTCTTAGTTTTAATTATATCCCTAGTAAATAATTACAATAGCTGTTATATCCATTTGTGGAGACAAAGGTAACTGCATCCCGGAGGCTAATCCACCATATTGACTTCTGATTGACCCCAGTCCTGTGAATACCTCCTGATTTCTACTTTATTTACTGTCCCTAGTTAAGAACATGTCATCCTTGATGTTACTGCACAAATTATAGGCTATGATGCACATAGTATTCTTGCCTGTTCTGGAAGATTGTCTTTAATTGCCTTGTACAGAGCATTTATACATATCTGTATGGTATATGAGTCCTGGGTCTGGGAGTAAAGACGCAGAGATATACCTGTCCTGTGGCTGCCCAAGACCACTGCTTCAGTCTGGAAGTTCCCCCAATAAAATATCTTTTACCAATAAAGTAGAGTTGTTTGCCTGATTCTTCGGTTTCTTCGCTCCTTTGGCATTTGGTGACTGCTTTGTATACATGGCCTCTCATCAAACACCATTTGAGGGAACTAGTATTGTTGAGCACCTCTACAGATGAGGTATGAAATAGTTTATTTTATTTAGCCATTATGCACACACACAAAGCCAGCTGGGTATACCAGATGCAAATATTATTATACATGTCCACAATTCTCTGGGCACCAACCACCTTCCAGAACCTCAGCTACTCTCTGTCTCAGCCACTTCCACACAATGCCAACTCTGCTCTGCACACCTCCTGGGGCTGACGGTTACTTGTCCTATGAATGCGGAACTTCCCTTTTGGCCACCACAAAGCAGCCAAGCAGACCCATTGGGAGTTCTGGCTCCTCCAGCCACTCAAGGACTTCAGTGAAATGTCACAGCACAGGACTTGGCATATGGCATTCCAAGATGCAACTGAGGGGCCAAAGGGTGTCACTAGAAGGTGCAGGGAGGTAGAGTCCATGGAAGCAAACTCTGGCCAGTGGGAAAGAGATGTGTGAAGCTCAGCCAATTGTATTCCCTTTTCTTCTTTTGACCCATGGATTATCTTTTTAGCCATCCAGGAAATCCTGTGCCCAGTGGATACAGCTGCTGATTACCATGCTTCTCTATATCCTTTTGCCTCATGTTTCTTCTTTCCTTTACTTACTGTTCCAGATTTTTGCCCTCCTACCCCCAAATTAAATATTGATGCTTTCATCCTGGCCATAGGCTTTGTTTTCTAGGGACTATAGACTAAAAGAGTTGGCACTGATATTCCCATTTTACAGATGGGGATCAGGTTAGTGAAACTCAGAAAAGTTGGGTCACATAAATAGCAAGAGCAGGCCAAGTCCAGCCTAAACCCTAGGTCTGTCTGGCTTTCCTCACCATCCCATACTATATCTGTACCCGAGACAAAAAAGTTATATCTTTCTTAAGGTCATAAAGTAACAAAGACAGGATTAATATAGTAATGTACTGAAGCCTTTCCATTATTTCAGAAAGCACAGTTACATATACAATGGACAAACTTAAAAATGGTAATGTCATTAATACATTCAAAAAGCACATAAAATCCACTAATATATTTCAGGAGGAAAAAAAAGGCTTTGATTAGGCAGAGATCCAAAACCAAACACAAGAATCTATAATGTTCCCAAGGATTTTAATATTGTCACATTCTCCTCCTCGGTCCCAATCTTCTATATGCCAAATACTCCATTACCAAAATTAGATTAGCCATGCATAGAAGCATTTTCCATGAACATAGATACAATTGGAATCCAGAAATATCATGTGGTATTGGTTATAAATTGCAGGCATCTACTTTATTACTTTTGTTAATTATAGTTACGTAATCATTTTAAAATAAGTAATTCACTTACATGGCCCAAAAAAATATTCAGTTTAAAATCTCCATCTTATCCTGATCTCAGCTCTCCTGCATCCCTAAAACGCTGTTGTGCATCCTTCTAGAAGGAAGCATTAAGTTGGCTACTTGAAATCCACTCACTTTTTTTTTTTTTCTTCAGGGAACATGTCCCCAGGAGAAAGGCAGGGAATCTGGTCTAACTTCCCAGTCATCTGGACCTCAACATAAACAGATTTAACTGATATTTATAGGAGGAAGAGGCATTGTCTCTGAAGGGGCATTAGAAGGCATTCCTGGCTTAGGGTAGCCCATAGTAAATAGAACTCAGAATCTCTGAGGAGGGGGAACTCCTAGGAGTTCAAGTAGGCTGGGCCTGGGCAGTATCCAGGTCTGTAAAGGAAATGCTTCACAGTTCTGTAATTTCACCAAAAGAAAGACTTTCTAGGTGACAGCACCTGTGGAGCCACCATGACTCCCCAGGCCTCTCTGCTGCATCTGAGCTTTTTGATTGTGTAGGCAGTTGCCATTCTGAAACAAAGCCTGCTGTAGGGAAATATGTCTCTGATTCGTGACAGTCTGTGTGTTACCTGGACTCCGAAAGGATGTCTACGCATATACACACAAACATACATACATACTTTTATTCTTTTCCTAACCCTTTTTACACCAGTGGCGGTATAGTATAAATATTGGTCTATAATTTGATTTTTTTTCCTGTTAATTTGAAAATCTTAAAAAAGCTAAAAAGAAAAGACAAAAGGAGAGTGAATCACTTATAATACTACCAAAATATTTGTCGTTGTGCTTTCTACATATTTTGCTTTAAGTTTCAGAGACAAATGAGGTGACTACAAACTTCATTAGCAAAGATGAATGGAAACAGATACTTTCATACATTGCTTACAGGGGCATAAACTGAGACAAACTCCATGGAGCACCATTGCCATAGAGCACCTGGCTGTCAAAATTAAGATGCATATTTCCTTGAAGTCAGCAATTCTACTTCTAGAAAACTATTCTACAGATGTACTTACAAATATGCAATACAGTATATGTACAAGATTTACCTTCCAACATTGTTTACAGGAGTAAAAGCTTAGAAACTACCTCAATGCTAGCAATGGAAAATTGATTCAATTAGTCATAAATACATAGAGGCCATTAAAAAATGAAGAAGCTCCTTGTGTCCTGATGTAGAAATGTCTACAAACTGAGCTGGGTGTGATGGCTTACTCCTGTAATCCCAGTATTTTGGGAGGCTGAGGTGGGTGGATCACCTGAGGTCAGGAGTTTGAGACCAGCCTGGCTGACATGGTGAAACCATCTCTACTAAAAATACAAAAAATTATCCTGGCATGGTGGCACATGCCCATAGTCCCAGCTACTCAGGAAGCTGAGGCAGGAGAATCGTTTGACCTCAGGAGGGAGAGGCTGCAGTGAGCCGAGATCGTGCCACAGCACTCCAGCCTGGACTACAGAGATCCTATCTCAAAAAAAAAAGAAAAAAAAAAATGAAATGACTACAAACTGTATTAGCTACAGCACACACTACAATGCTTTTTGTTAACCACTAGGAAACCTTTTAGTTTCATTAACCACTAGCAAACTGTTGGTGTATACCCTTCAACTATTTTTTCTTTCTGATTAAACATATAGTTTTCCAACATGGTATCACAGTAAATGTGCTATTTTATAACCTATTTATTTTAATTTCCTAAATGATCAACATGATATGTTAATAAACTTCAACAACATGAATTTCAAATACTTTAATTAAAGTAAAATACAAATATTGGAAGATATACAAACCACAAGCATGTAGCTCGATAAATTATCAAAGAGTGAACAATCCACTTCAGAACATCCATGATAACCCTACATTCTCTCTCTTAACTTGTTCATGAATTCACAGTGTTTGAAATAGAATCCCATATTAACAAGTGGAAATGTTTGATATATATTCTAAATCTTGTATTTTGGAGACTACAAAATAGTTTTCATTAGCAATAGAGGGTGAGCTATGACTTTAATTTCTGTCAATAAATTAACTGCAACTTATTTTACTATGCTCTTCTTACTAAAACTTCAGCTGATCATTTGCAAATATGAACTTATGAGATATCTATGACATAAGTTATTCATATAAACTCACATGACTAAAAGTCATAAAGGCCCGTGATGAATTAAAGCCACAAACAATATTCAAATATTTTTTATGTGGTTGACACTGGGCTATATGCTGCACCTACAAACTTTATTTTTTAGTACATCTTCAACAAGGACATTTCTTTTTTTTTTCTTTTTTTTTTTTTTTTTTGAGATGGAATCTGCCTCAGCCTCCTGAATAGCTGGAATTACAAGGACCGCCTCCCGGGTTTACGCCATTCTTCTGCCTCAGCCCCCCGAGTAGCTGGGACTACAGCCGCCAGCCACCTCGCCCGGCTAGTTTTTTGTATTTTTTAGTAGAGACGGGGTTTCACCGTGTTACCAGGATGGTCTCGAACTCCTGACCTCGTGATCCGCCCGTCTCAGCCTCCCAAAGTGCTGGGATTACAGGCTTGAGCCACCGCGCCCGGCCCAACAAGGACATTTCTAAGTCTCCTAAAAGATAGTGATTTGAAGGAAGTAATTTAAAAAGATGTGCAAATACTAAATGATGCTTTAAAAAACAGTACATATTGTGGAAATCACGTTTCTTGGAAACCTACTTGTCCATAGAAAATTGGTAGGTGTATTATCAAAGACAAAATTAATCAAGAGGAAAAAATAATCCAGAAAATCTTCAGAAATACAAGCAAAATTTGCCAAACTGGGTACTCACAATTGCTCTTGTTAGCGTGTCATAATCCACCTTTATAAATGGTGTGGTCTATCCATGCATAATAGGAAGCCCACGAGGCTCATGTTTATCAGTGTTTCCAGCCTTCAACTTGGCTGCCAAAGTGAAGTCTGTTTTGTCTTCTTCAGTCTCTTCTCTCCCATCCTTGAGTGAGTGTGTAACTTCAGTGGCTCTTGTTGAAGGAACAGAGGAACAAGAGGCCAAGGTCTAAGAAAAGTGTTACGGTTTTTAGGGGTGTGTGTGTGTATGTGTGCATGTATTACAGAAAGACTTAAGAAGAGCTTTGCTGTAGAAGGTATTGGGTAGGAAAAGAAACCGAATTTTATTTTTATTTTTATTTATTTATTTATTTTAAGAAGCACTATGTGGCTTAAGCATCCCTTTCAAAGGACTTGAGAAATGCAAGTATTTTGAGATTACTTTTGAGTGTGGCATTGTATTTTTCTTGCATCAGTATGAAACCACATGGTTTATAATTCTTTATGCATCATGAACGCAAAATCTGAGCTTTAATACATAAGCAGCATTCATTAACAAACTGATGTATGCTGATTAAATATTTAAATTCAGCATTCATTTGTCATATTCAGGATTTCATGTTTATAAAATGCTAGACTAAACAAATTCTTTATCTTGGATCTTTGAATGAAAGAGGAAAGTTTTAAATCAACAAAATACACTTTATTTTACAAACTAAAATTGAAGAAGTGTTTGATAGTGAAATATGTTCAGGAAACACTAATTTATAGTCTCATCCCATTTCTGCAGATATGTTTCTACAAAAGTGGTTAACTGATTAAACAACTTTAGCTTGCTATATTTGAGTGTTTCTGAGTGTTTCTAAGTGTTAGCATACTTAGCATATTTTTCTTTACAACTTGAAGAAACCATATTCAATTCTTCAGTAGTCCTCCATTTTCACATATTTTACCACTCATTTCTATAACACATGTAAGGAAAAAAAATGCAATCTTACCCAAATCTTCCATAGAATTTATTGCATGAGACTTGCATATTCTTGATATCAAAACACAAAGAAGCCAGAAAAATAAAGGAAAATTAAGACTCATTTCCAGTCATTAACATAATGCAAAAATCTCAGACCAAATATTGGCAAACTGAATCCAACAATTTATAAATGGGATACAGCATTATAACTAAACTGCTATTCTCATCTCCTTTTCTCTGGAATGAAAGGTTACTTTAACATTAGAATGTCTGCTAATATAATTCAATACAGTAACCATTTGAAGGAAAAAATATGGTATTTTTAAAAGGTGCAGAAACAGTGTTTGATAAAAGTCAACATTTATTCCTGACAATAATTCTAGGGATAGACAAGAATTGCTTAATCTGATGAAAGAGTATCTATGAAAAACCTACAGTAAATGTCATACTTAACATCAAAACATTGAAAATCTTCCCTTTGATATACAGAACTAGACAATGCCACTACCACCTTTTCTAGTCAACTTTGTACTAGAGGTCTTAAAGCAATAAAGGAAGAATCATAAGTAAATGGTATAAAGATGGGAAAGGAAGGCTCTATTCATTTCTAATATATTTAACAAGTTACCACAAACCTAATGGCTTAAAAACCACACATTTATAATCTCATTGTTTATGGGCCCCAAGTCAAGGAGAATATAACAGCATTCTCTGCTCATGACCTGAGTTGACCTGGGTGTTTTCAACTGGAGCTCAGGGACCTTTTCCAACCTCATTCATGTTGCTGGCAGAAATAATTTTCTTGTGGTTGTAGGACTGAGGTCCTCAGCTCTCTCCATAGCAGTTCCCAGGGTGGCTGCTTGCTTTTTCAAGGTTAGCAGAAGCTCTTTTTTCAGGAAGAGCCCATTCACTCCTTAAGAGCTCTCAACTGATTAGACCAGGCCTGTCCAGAATAAGCCCGTGTTGATTAGCTCAAAGTTAGCTGATTGGAGACCTTAATCACTTCTGCAAAATCCTTTTATCTTTGCCACACAGCTAAACCTATTCATGGAGTGATATCCCATATACTCACAGGCCCTGTCCACATGCAAAGGGAGTGTCCACCAGAGGGCGGAAATCTTAGGGATCATCTTAGAACTCTTCTGGCCACAAAGCTTCAGACAATTTTTTAAAAGTCAGTAAGAGTTTAGCAAGTTTGGTGTTTACAAAACGTATATACATATACAAAAACATTCGTATTTTTATGTACCAGAAATAAAGTTTGAAAAAAAGATAAAAATATCATTTAAAATAGAATTAAAAATTGAATAATTAATGTGACAAATAATTGTATAAGCTATATAGAGAAAATATAAAACTTTAATGAAAGACATTAGATAAGGTGTATTAAAAGGAATACTCTACCTTAATTTATATCACCGATATAACCCCAATAAAACTAATAAGCAATTTTTGTTTGTTTGATTTTAGGATTAGCTAAAATGAAATAATTCTAGAATGTATATGAAAAAATAGAAAAACAAGAACACCCAAGGAACTAACAAAAAAGATAGACAAAGGGGCACAATTTAATCTATCAGATATCAAGATATGCCATGAAACATACAAATTAAAACAGTATGGTGTTAGTACAGGAAAGACAAATAGTTCAGTGAAACAGAACAGGCAACTCAGAAATTGAATTACATGTGTACCAATAGACTATGACAGAGTGGTGGATCACTAGGGAAAGTTAATACAGTTCGTTAAGTATTTCTGGGACAATTGGGGACCCATTTGAGAAAAGATGAAATTGCACTCCTACTTCACAGTATTAAAAAATTAAGGAGTGTAAAGGCCTAAAAAAATAAAGGCACAAGTGGAAAACTTTTAAGGATAATATAGGAAAAGTAGCTTTGTAGCCTTACATTAAGAAAAAAAAGTCTTAAATAGAACACAAAAGGTACTAACAAAAAGAAAAGTGTAGGTAAACACATTAAAAACTTTAAGAAATTTATCAATCAAAATGATACCATAAAATTATTGAAAAGAAATCTACATGTAACTGGCAAAGAATTTCCAAGATATACAAAGAAATGCTACGAAACAATTAAAAAAAGACAACCCAGTAGAAAAAAATGACAATAACAATTACCTAGCCCTTTATTAAAGACAAGAAATTGGCTAATAAACATTTATAAAGATTATCAAGGCCGGGCACGGTGGCTCAAGCCTGTAATCCCATCACTTTGGGAAGCCAAGACGGGCAGATCACGAGGTCAGGAGATGGAGACCATCCTGGCTAACACGGTGAAACCCTGTCTCTACTAAAAAATACAAAAAATTAGCCAGGCGTGGTGGCGGGTGCCTGTATCCCCAGCTACTCGGGAGGCTGAGGCAGGAGAATGGCGTGAATCTGGGAGGTGGAGCTTGCAGTGAGCTGAGATCTGGCCACTGCACTCCAGCCTGGGCGACAGAGCGAGACTCCGTCTCAAAAAAAAAAAAAAAGATTATCAATCTTGTTAGTGATCAGACAACTAGATTAAAATCCCAATAAGATATAGACCCACTGGATTGGTAGACATAGTATCTGACAATAGCAAATATTGGAGATGTCATTTAACAGGGATTCTCACAGAATGTTCATAAGAGTATAAATCGGTACAATTTTGGAAAATAATTCAACACTATCTAGTAAAGCTGAAAATACACACACCTCAGAATTTAGTATTTCTAGCCTATGTAAATAATGTAGAACAACTGGTCCACGTCTGTCCCAAGGCTCATGTACAGCAATACTTATAGTGGCATTGTCTTTGGTAGACTCAACCTAGAAACAACCTAAACATCTATCTGCATTAAATTGGACACGTCATGTTTTGTTCATACAATGCAACAGTAAACAGCAATTTAAAAGAAGAGACCACAGCTACATTCAATCAAATGCATAAGCCTCACAGATATAATGTTGAATGAGAGAAGCAATATGTTAAAGAAAATCTGATGGAAGTATAACATTCATCTAAAAATCATATTCATATAAAATATGAGACTGACAATACTCATGTCTGATACATGCAGAGACAGAAAAACTATAAATGTGGGTAGGAAAACAATTGCCACATAAGTTGAGACAGAGATCGCCTCCAGAGGGAATGGAGGGTGTTGTGACTGGGGAGGGCCATGTGAGGGGCTTCAGTGGCGCTAGTGGTGCTCTGTTTCTTCACTTGTGTGATTCTACATGTGTGCAAATATTTGGGTATAGTACAAGGTTTCTATTGAAATTTTAGCTTTTTATTGTGGGATGCTGTCCTGTGCATTATAGGGTATTTCGCAGCATCTTTGGTCTCTACCCACTAGATGCCAGTAACATTTCATCCACCTCAAGTTCTGACAACCAAAATATCTGCAGACATTGCCAAATGTCCCCTGGGGAACAAGGTCACCTCCCACCCTTCCTTGAGAACCACTGGTGTTCTCTGGTGAAAATCCCCACTAATATAATCCAAGAATGGCTGTTACTCATTCACAATAGCCAACATGATTTTTACTTGAACCTACCACATTTTAGCATAAGTGAGAAATGGTAGGACATTTCTGTACTTTGTCACAGGAGCTTTGGCTGCTGCTTATGCAAATCCTAACTTTGAGACTGCTATCATTCCCCAGTTTCTTTATTCAGAGATAGTTTTACAGGCCACTAGTTAAGGGGAGAAGAATTTTTAATCACCTTCAAAGATTTGATGAAAATTTTAGTTTAGTTTGGTCTATTGGGGCCTAGGGCATGAGCTCAGTCCAAAACAATGACCTCCCATAATTTTGTTTTAAAACAATTCCCTCTTTTTGGCCAGGTTGTCACTTAGGTGAGAGTGTGACCAAAATGTAGGGCCTTAGCGCCACTCTCAGTTACGCCATTTTGGGTTTCTGGTCTCAGCATATCATTCATAGGTTACGTACGGTGTCCTCTTTCAGCTTTTGTCATTCCAGTTGAAGAGAGACCATTTGATGTTCTAGAGATGGCTGCATGCAAACATTTAAAACCTTTGAAAGAATACAGCATACTAGGAAGACTATTATTAGGACTACCAGGAGGATAATATCAACAGTTTGGAGTATGCTCCTTATCCAGGGTCCCTATAAACAAAACCACCTAAAATTAAATAGATTAAATAATGAGCTAGATGAAGAGTCTACTCACATGATTATGTGGTCTTTTCATTAATCCCCTAGAACTGAAGTCTTATAATCTACATTTGATGTGTTTCTCCATAGGCCACAAGTGCCAGCAGCTGCACAGGTACTTTTCTGTTTAGCTAATTCTATTATTTAGCATAACTTCCACAAGAGAATGTAAACTCTGTTGTGTAACCATAGCCTTTACAGTAGAATCTGCTATAGAGCATATCATGAAGGATACATTTCGAATGATTGCTTCTCTTATTCCAAACCATGGAAAAAGGACCTAATAAATGATGGCCTGCTAGAAAAGTGAAGGCCTCCTGATGACAATGTTCTCTTTAACCCATGATGTGGGTTAACTGGAGTTTTGACTGATTATGAGGCAACATATGTACCAGTAAAGTTTCTCACCTACATTGGGTCTTCATTTATTAGCTATCAAAGTATAAGGTTATTCATGTATAAGGCTGGCTGCAAAATCCTTCACAAACAAAAGTATACCCTATAATTGCACATAATAGACCCTGTTTTCACTTCTATTGTTTAGAGGCATAAGCCAAAAAAAAAAAAAAAAAAATTCAAAGATAAGGGTTTCATGATAGTAGAGAAGTATTGATCCATGATTTAGGAAAAAGCTGTTTACATTAAGAATGCCATCTTCTTCTGGAGATAAAATGTCCTGGTTAGCTTTATCTTAAGGGTTCCAATGGGTATACAGTTCCAAGAATGTGGAGGAACTCTTCCCAGTTGTGACATTCTAAACCCAAAGTTCAAGGTCCCAAAGTTTTGCTGTAGTGTGGCAAGGACAGTCTTTCTCTGATGTTTTCAGAAGATCCAATCTTTGGGCTCTAGATTGCAAAGGGGTTGTCCTCAGTGAACCACAAAAAGCTTTCTTTACCTGGTAAAAACACATTATAGCATAATAATCTACCATTATAACATCAGCCCTCTTGCATGGGAAAGCTTTTGTACAACCAGAAAATATGCATTAAAAATGACAATTGAATGAAATCCCTTTATAAATGTTTAAATGGCCCATCTGGTAGCCAAATGGTGAAACCCTGTCTCTACTAAAATACAAAAAAAAAATTAGCTGGACTTGGTGGCACATGCCTGTAGTCCCAGCTACTTCAGAGGCTGAGGTACGAGAATCACTTGAGCCTGGCAGGTGGAGGTTGCAGTGGGCTGAGATTGTACCACTGTATTCCAGCTTAGGTTACAGAGTGAGACTCCATCTCAAATAATAATAATAATAATGAAATTTTTTAAGCTTTTAAATATACTACCAAAAAAAAAAAAGAAGGGAAAGACAAAAGACAGATTGTTTGGAAAGCTCTCTTCCCTCTATCAGTGAGTAAAGGTTTTTGCCTTTAAAAAAATTTTTGAGTCATGATTTTGGCTAAATGAATGATTTTTGGTGAAATATACAAACTGTATTGGTATAAAATGTATATTTCTGATCAGCAATATGTATTAGCTGCTTTTCATATTCATATGTAATTTGTTTTTATTCTTCTATAATATTCTTCATTTTCCAGCTGGCTTGAATATCTTTTTCTTAATTATTTGTAGAACTTTTTGAATTCAGTAATACTAAACCTTTGTGTGCTGTCTATAGCTCAGATCATTTCACCTGGTTTGACTTTGCTTGATGTTTTTTTAATTGTGTGGCAAATTTCCTAAAGCCCTTTTATAGCTTCTGTGTTTCATATGTTACGTAGGAAGGCTTTGCCCACTAGAAGATTATATAATTATTTTCCAAAAACTTTTCCAAGAGCATTTTAAAGTTTGTGCTCTTTCATTAGTGGATGTAGAACTCATTTTGGATATAGATTGAGGTAGAGATATACTTTTTTTTCTTAATGAAGAGGAAATTGTTCTAACACTATTGTATATTAGACTAATTTCTCCCACTGGTTTGAAATATCATGTGTGAACATTATTATGTTCATCAATATTTAGTTCCCATAGTAGACCATCTTTTATTTCTTTTTCTTGAGACGGAGTCTTGCTCTGTCACCCAGGCTGGAGTGCAGTGGCTGGATCTCAGCTCACAGCAAGCTCCGCCTCCCGGGTTTACGCCATTCTCCTGCCTCAGCCTCCCGAGTAGCTGGGACTACAGGCGCCCGCCACCTCGCCCGGCTAGTTTTTTGTATTTTTTAGTAGAGACGGGGTTTCACCGTGTTAGCCAGCATGGTCTTGAACTCTTGACCTCGTGATCCACCCGTCTCGGCCTCCCAAAGTGCTGGGATTACAGGCTTGAGCCACCGCGCCCGGCCCCTTGAACAGTTTTTAGTAGTGGTTGGAGGAGAGAGGATAGAGAGTGATAACTACATACAATTGCATTATACTATAAAAGGTATGTGATGAAGTTATTGTATTAGTCCATTTTCACTCTGCTGATAAAGACACACCAGAAACTGTGTAATTTATACAGGAAAAAGTGTTTATTGGACTCACAGTTCCACATGGCTGGGGAAGCCTCATAATCAGGGTGGAAGGCAAGGAGGAGCAAGTCATGTCTTACATGGATGGCAGCAGGCCAAAAGAGAGAGAGCTTGTGCAGGGAAATTCCCATTTTTAAAACCATCAGATCTCATGAGACTTATTCACTATCACGAGAACAGCACGGGAAAGACCCACCCCCATGATTCCATTGTCTCCCATGGGGTCCCTCCCACAACACGTGGGAATTAGGGGAGCTACAAGATGAGGTTTGGATGGGGACACAGAGCCAAACCGTATCAGTTATACAGAAGAGCGACTGGATCTGAGAAGAGACAGCAGCTTATTCTGCATGAGCTATCAGAGGTACAATGTGGGCTACATGACAGAGACTGAATGATTCACTGGACAACTGGAGAAAAGTGTTCTAAGCAGAATGAAGGAGCAAGGAGACACTGAAGTACACAATGTACTTTGGGAATGGGGAGTAGCTTTGTGTTATTAGGACACAGGGAATTGTGGGAATAGTGGAATGTAAAGTGGGCAAAACTGAAGCTGGGCTGTGAAAGGCATTGTGTATCACGCTAAGTGAAGTTGACTTTAGCATAGGAAAAATAGACATTACAGCATATCGTTGCCTCCAAATATTAATATTAGTGTTGGCAATATTGCTGTGGCAAAAACCCCAATTATGTTTGCACCAACCTAATTTATAAGCTTTTTGAGTCACACTATGTGCTAGGCATTATTCTTATCTCATATAATCTTCACAGCCACCTTTTGGAGCAGGTTCTATTACTACCTGCATTTTAACAGAACTTTGGTGTTAACTAGTTTTAGCCCCAAATCACATGGCTAGGAAGTGTCAGGGCTGAGATGCCAATCATGGTCCGACGGCAACAGCTCCCTTATCCTCGTCTCTGACTCCTCACCGCAAGGTCAGTCCCACACTTTCTTGCTACTTTCTTCCTACCATCCTTCGTCTGAAGGCCAAAAAATGAAATATTTGAACTCACAGTTTTTGTTAAAGATAGGAAGTGCTTCGGTAATGACTGTCTTTTATGCTGCAGATGCTCTCTCTTTCCTTTTAGCTTTTCATTTTGTAAATTTTCCAACAAATGCATGAGTAGGTAAAATAGCAAAATGAACTTAGTTAGCTTCAACACTGACTAATGTTGCACCACTTTGCTTTCACCTACCTTCTTTCCATTCCCTACATTTTATTTCTGGGGTATTGTAAAACAAATTCTAGACATCATGTTACTTCATCCATAAATATCTCATTATCTACAACCAATAAAGCCTTTTAAAAATATAGTTATCACATCTTTATCACCTTCAGCAAAATTAATAGTATTTGCTTAATATCAGATGCTATTTTTAAGAACGCTTTAAAACCAATTACATATTCTATGCAAAAAAGTTGCACTGAAAATGATAGAATGATAGAATTCCTGTTTATGAGTCACTTCTTTTCACAAGCACAGTAAAATGTTTTCCATCGAGTTTATGGGATTGATGTGTATGTAATTCATAACAGTGAGTCTTAGTAGCATTCACTGCAAAGACATTTTCTTAAATTCCAATAGTTTGTAAACTCTTGAGTGTTTTATTTTAATGATAAGGGTTGGGTCCACATTGTTTTTAGCTAATACTAATTAATGCATAATCCAGGCCAGATCTTCTCTTCAGGCAAAATTAATTTCCCTCTCCTATAAGTACTGATTGAAATTTGCTCTCATGTGCCCTGAAGTACTTTTAGTCTTATTTTTAAAATTTATTTTAGTCTTTGTTTTAAGCCGAGGGCAGAAACCACATCCTTTTCATGATCTATTAACCACATTACCCAGGTTCGTAGTTTACACAACTAGTAAACACATACAAAGCACCCTTTGAGAAAGCTTCCTCATCCTTTAATTGTAATCCAGTCTTACACACTAACGGTGTGGTGGTCCCAAGGTACAGATTCATCTAATGTGACCTGCAAAGAAATTTGGAAATCACTTAAGGCTACCCTCATTTTAGATCTGACAAAACTGTAGTCAAGAGAAATGTCAGGTCCATGTTACTGCAGGTGGCAATAGTCTTAACTGACTCATTTTATCGGTTAGTACCCATGTTTTTAAGAGTTTCTACAAAATTAACATTTTTTTTTGTAAAAACAAAATGCAATTGCATAGCCTAGTTTCATCAATATTCTCAATTAGTGATGCTTCAATATACACATGCAGAGAGTACTTAAATTTTCCTCTCTTCAGCAAGAGATACTACGTCCCTCCATTTTTCATTAAACGTAAGTGTACTTTGCATCCCGTTGCTTTTATGTTTGCTATTGAAGAGGGGATGGATTTTAAAATTATTGGCCATGTTTCCCCTTAGAGAAGGACACACGCGCCAACCCTGCCCTTACTGGACCCTGGGCAGCAGCGATGCGTGTTCTAACTTAGGCAACATTGGGTCATCTGTTTATTGTCAGCTTGGCGGTCAGGAAGAAAGGGCGGCGGTTGCTGAGGTAACCGACACCCCGGGCAACGGCAAGTGGAGGCGGGAGGGGGCGTGGCCTCGACGGGCAGGCGACGATAAGAGGTGGCGTCCGCCGCGGCGTTGCGAGCACCGCCTGTCTGCGCTGCCAGGCGTAGGCGGGGTGGCCCTGCGTCTCCCGCCTCCTTGAAAAACCCGGGCGGGCGAGCGAGGCTGCGGGCCTGGCCGCTGCCTTTCCCTACACTCCCGGCCGAGGAGCCTAGCTCGGCGCCCAACATGGCGGGTGGGCGCTGCGGCCCGCAGCTAACGGCGCTGCTGGCTGCCTGGGTCGCGGCTGTGGCGGCGACGGCAGGCCCCGAGCAGGCCGCGCTGCCGGCGGAGCAGAGCCGGGTCCAGCCCATGACCGCCTCCAACTGGACGCTGGTGATGGAGGGCGAGTGGATGCTGAAATTGTGAGTGAGCCCGCCCGCCCCGCACGCCGCAGTGTCCTCGCGGGCGTCGCCCTCCCAAGCCCGCGCGGCCCGCTCGCGATCCCGCATTGCCGCCTGGGCTCAACCTAAAACCCCGGACCCGCCCTGCCAACAACCTGCTGCGCCGGTGCCGGGCCGCTCGCGATCTTGCACTGCCGCTGGGCTCGACCCGGGGTCCCCGGACCCGCCTTGCCTACGACCTGCGGCGCTGGGGCCGGGCCGCTCGCGCCGCGCATGCGCGTCCAGCCCTCGCGGTGACAGCCGAGGGTGCAGCGCATCCCCTCGCTTTGGGGGACAGTGTTTTCGGGGTGGACTGGGCAGCTTCCCAAAGGGAGGAGAAGGGAAGGGAGAAAATCTACAAGCAAACCGTGTGCTTTTAGATATAGGTATGTATTGGAAGGGAAAGGACATTCAGTGACATCCATGAGCAATATGAATATTTAGCACAGGCTAAGCAAGTTACCTGTTGAAGGAATCGCAGCACGGTGAGAGCAGACCATTTGTATCGCAGTCTTCCTTTTGAAGACCTTGAGATGTCATTGTGAAAATAAAACATAAATATGGATACCTTTTAAGTTTTACAATAAGATTTCAAATAAATGTTGATATTTATTATAACTTTTAAACGTAGGGCTTTCTGGATAATATTAATAATTGTGCTTGTGTCATAAAGAACATACACATTCCCCCTTTTAACAATAGAAGGTAAATGGTGGATAGCGCCTTTTCTTTAAGGAGAGGGGAAACTACAGTTTTGAGTTAGGAGAAAGAAAGAGATTTGTTGATTATAGTTTAAACTTATAATAGGAAGTGGCCATTTGAAAGAGGCTTGCAGTGGACGGTGGGCAGATGTCTGAATGGGCTTGAGAGACCATCATGGTGGGCTTGCAGGGACAATGAAGAACGTCCCGGGAAATGATTGCTGAGACTCTCTCTATCTCATCTCTCTCATCTCTCTCCCCTCCCCGCCCAACATAAAATCTTTCAGGAAATTGCCACATCTCTTTAGCCTGTGGTTTCTGGCAATCTGTATACTACTATTTAATATTTGTTTTACGTTGAGGACACAGAAAATTGGATCTTTCCTTTATCCAAGACCAAGTTTTGATTCTTTCAATTTAGATTGCAAGCAGGTGCCTATGGAGTGAAAACCTCAGTGTGAGATCAGAGCCAAAAGTTATGTCACACAGCAGATTACATTACTCAAAGAACATAAGGTATGTCACCCCTTCAAATGTGCATTTACCTCTTAGTCACAAAGAAGGGGATATTTTAGACCTTAAAATGAAATACCCTTGGTATCATAATAAATCAATGAAATTATTAAAGGGAGCTGTAGACATGAATAATTTTTTTTTTTTGTATTTTTTAGTAGAGACGGGTTTCACCGGGTTAGCCAGGATGGTCTCGATCTCCTGACCTCGTGATCCGCCCGTCTTGGCCTCCCAAAGTGCTGGGATTACAGGCTTGAG
>NW_012115121.1:2272993-2283166 GCF_000951035.1 Colobus angolensis palliatus
TGCTGGGATTACAGGCTTGAGCCACCGCGCCCGGCCCATGTTTGTAATAATTTTAAGACTTTGAGATAAACTGCATTTTGTCAGCCAATACTACAGAAAGTTCTCTTTTCAGTAGGTGCTTACAAAATGTACTTTTTTCTAGATGTCATGTTTCAGGGTAAAACTGAGTTTGCATATGTATGTAAGGAAAGTTAAAACAGAAAGGCTTCATTTTTAATGACATCAACTCCTTTATGGTTCCTTTTGGAATTGCTTTGTTTTTGGTAATAGAATTAAGAACAATAAAGCCTCGATAAGTTTTTAAATGAGTGAGAGCCAACAACGCCTGTGCTTGGCCATGTTGATGGTTCAAATTTTACTTTTTTATGAATGTGTAAACCTAAACATAGTAATCAATTGCTCTGAGTTTGTCATGTGTCCAGTTGTATGGAATATGCTTGGGCCATGATGCAAGATGAGTCATGTAATCTGGAAGTAAGCTGTGTAGACACAAGGTCATTTTAGTAGACGTTCTCTGTTTATCGAGTGCACTTCAGAATAGGTGGCTGGAAGCAAGACTGTAAAGGAAAGTTGATCCAAACCATTCTATCCAACGTCTTTATACATACTAAAACCCAAGTGCTCATTCTAAAGAAATATTTTGGTTCTTATCTATTTGTGATCTATTTTTTCTGTATTATTAGGTGATACTCTTCCTCCTTGCTGTGAAAAAAAATCCAATACTTAAAAAAATATAAAATTCATTATATCCTCATTACCACTATAGGCCTACTGTGAATTTCTAAGAATTCATTTAAATAGCCTATATGTTACCAAATTTTTTTTTCGATGTATATAACAGAGAAAAACAAAATGCATTAAAATTAGCTTCATCTTAATACTTAGTTCAGATAAACTGGTCATACATAAATGGAAATTGTTAGTAGTACAAAGATGTTGTAGTTAACTTCTTTAAAGAAACAGATTGAGAAGCTTTTGTTGTAGTTAACTTCTTTAAAGAAACAGATTGAGAAACTTTCCGCTAGTATCAAAATGTATTCATTACTTTGAATGACAGTTCTTATTTGTTCATTTGCTTATATGCTCTCTTTCATCTGCGAATTTTTTCTTTTATACCCTGTGTCATACAGATCCCCTCTAATGCAGTTTCTGGTTATGTTGGTATAGATAATTTATTCTTAAGAATCTAGCAGTATTTGGCAGCCCTGAGACGTGAAAAGCTTCTATTATGAAATTAAATTTGGTTATTTTTTCTTAGTCTTTCAAACAGTCAATTTTTTGGATTCTTGCAATTGAATTTCCAGTGTTTTAAAAATATATCTGTTACAAGTATATTTGCAGTAATTCACCGTTTCTATTCTGACATTTTTAGAAATCTGAAGAGTTCTCCCATTGCTATATACATTTTCCTTAATGCTATGGGCTTATTGTTGTTATTATCATTTTTTAGATGGAGTCTCACTTTGTTGCCCAGGCTGGAGTGCAGTGGTGCGATCTCAGCTTAGTGTACCCTCTGCCTCCCGGGCTCAAGCGATTCTCCTGCCTCAGCCTCCCAAGTAGCTGGGATTACAGGCACCCGGCTATGGGCTTATTGTATACTCGTTTGCCCTTTTTCTGAATTAGGAAAAATGATTTAATCTTTAAAAGACTTTCTGATGCATGCTTTTCTCTATTTCCATTGTTTTATACTACTCTTCATTCAGTTCCTTTGCAACCTTTTGCTACTTTCAACACTTGCTTGGCTCTCATTATGTCAGTCCTGGAGAAAATGACTTTTGTTCTTTTGAAACACAGAAGTATGTAACATGATACATTCTGGTGGCCTTTTCCCCCAGAAGAAATAGATAGCCAATTGGCTTAATTTTGATATTCAAGCTGATACTAAGAGGAAAAGTATGTCTTTGGGTTAATTTACCTCTGTAAAGCATATAAATCTTTACAAATTATTGCTTTTTCTTATTTTTGTTCTTGGGGTGAGCATGTTTCAAAATTTAAATTAAACACCTGGTGATGGAGCAAAGCTGTGTTTATTTCCATAGGACATCTGGGTTTTAGTATTAGCTTTGCAGCCTTCCTTTATACCTGGAAAGAATGTGTTGAACATCACTACCTTAACTTGCCCATGTCAAACAGTTAGCATTTCTTGCAGTTTAATAGATTGTCTTGATGTCTTGATGGAATGTTTGAGAGATAGTCATTAAGTGCTTGTGTGTCAGGTTCAGTGTTGGGGAACTGGGAAGGTGAAGAAGAATGAGCCTTCCAAGAGATTGGCCTACTGTGCTCTGAAGGAAATATGTAGTATAAGTTATGGCCATTGATTTAGTAAATGTTTACTGAATGCTTGCTCTGTGTTGGACATTCATCAGTGCTTCCCAACAGGGCACTATTGGCATTTTGGGTGGACAGTTCTTTTGTGTGCGAGAATGGCCCGCATGTTGCAGAACCTTTGGCATCCTTGCCCATTATATTCTAGTAGTAGTCTCAGTCATGCGACATCATAAAATTATAACTCGCATCCCCTGTGCACACTTCCAAATGCTTCTAATTGAAAACCACTGCTCTAGGTACTGTTATGGGTATTTAATAACATGCAAATGTTTGATTTTAAATAGTTTGCACAAAGGGTTTAAAGTCAGGAGAAAAGAGAGTGTAGAGAAGCACTGGTGAAATTAGAGTCAAAACAGAAGAAGAGTTGTTTATTATTGGTAAATAAAAAGTTATCATTAATAAAATTTCCTTTCTAGGAAATATATTTAAGTAAGTCCGTCTCTGAAATATTTAAAACACCTAATGAAATCTTACACCAAATTCAGTAAGTTCATGGAGTAAAAGATTCAAGGTCCTTCAACCATGTTACATCAAGCAGAACCTCAGGTCACTTTGTACATGAATACTAACATGGACAACGAAAGCATGCTGTTGAATTTTGTTTCCCAGAAATGGTTAAAAACATTACACTGACATATAAGTTGGTGTAATTTACCAGAGCTTTTTGGCTATCTGGAATATTCAAATATCTTTATGAAGTTTACTAATTTTACATACCACTGTGACCTGCAAACAAGTCAACAAAAGTTCAGTAGAAAAGATAACAATGGACAGTTTATATGACTATAATGGAGCTAATTGCTCTTGGAGCCTCTTAAGGATTATGTGTAAGAGGCAAAGTTATGGCAGGTCATATCTTTTATAGTTCTTAGGAGAAGATTGCCAATGCAAACTAGTATGAAATAAATTTTTTTTTTGATTTTTTTTTGAAATAAATATTAATGAAGATCATGTTCAGTTCTTTCTGATATGTTTAATTTATGCATATATACATAAATTATATATATATGTATATATGTGTGCACAGAGCGAGAGATGAGCATGAAGGTCACATGACTGATCCCTGCATTCATTTTGTCCCTGGAAGTATTTTACTTAGTTTCTAAATTCTTGTACAAATTACTGTTCTTTAGATACAAAAGAATATTAAAAACTTTAAAAACTGCAGCAACAATGGACCAGTTCCCATGCTAAGGACTCAGAGCTGGCTTATCTCTACCACTGAAAGAACATCTGGGTGCATTCCAACACAAATCAGCTGTGATTAAATCTTTGAAATAATGGCATTAACAATGCCATAGACCAGTGGATAGCAGCTATATAGAAATGGCATATCTAAAATTACCTTAATGGCGTATATGAGGACGTATTATAATTGTATATCCGAAGGTCAGTTTCACCAAAAACTAACTTAGTAATAGCCTATCTAGAGATTAAGGCCTGTATTTTTTAAATTATGAAACATGCATGATTTAATAATTACTGATGTAGCAAATGTGCCTGTGACTTACATACAAAGAGAGTCCTTGGGAAATAAAGAGGATCTGAAGTTCATTATATTATATTTTACTTCAAGATAACTTCCTTATTCTTGTTACTTTCTTATAACTTCTGTCTTTCTCCCTTGGCGTGTTGGTGTTGAGTTTTATATACCTTGATGATTTTTATCAAAGAAATACTTCCGTCTGGCTTCTTGCTCTGAGTGGTCTTAAGCACATCTCTATACCTGCTTTGTCTGTTCGGCAGTGAGGCTGTAAGGTCAGATGAGCTAATGCATCATAAAAGTGTCTTGAACCCCAAACAATATTATAAATGACATTTTATTAATGGTTGCTCCTATTAAAGAAATATGTGCCTGCTCTATTTCATCTAATCTCTCAGTAACCTTCTAAGGTAGCTACTGTTATCCCATTTTACAGTTGAGGAAACTGAGGCAGGGAGATATTATTAACCTGTCCAGAATATCATGGTTAATTCCTGGTTGATCTTTCTGATTGTTCTGGCAGAGCTCTTATCCAATATCATGGAATGCCTGTTGAAATGTACTTAATAATTCAGACTTCCTTTTTTTCCCTAAAGTTTGCCAACTGCCTGAGTCTCATCTGTTACTTGGATATTTAGAAACTACGTAGAAAATAACTATTTTCTCAGATGAAGAATATGATTTACATTAAAGTTGATACACTTCTTTATTCAGCAAACATTTATTGAACACCTACTGTATATTAAGAATGTACTTTGCCCTGGAAATACAGAGACACGAATGTTTTAAAAAGTCTACATTCAAAGATGTCAGCAGATTAATGTCAGGAAGAGTAATGACGTTTTAGCATGATCTTGGAATTAGCTATATAGTAGTCTTTTCTAGAGATGGTAAACAACTGTGCTTGCTAAGTCTTGCTGCTTCTAGGGCTTGTCTGGAGAAAGTAATGACTGCTTTGCCTTGGGGTAGCCCGTTCTCTTCTGGGTTCTGCCTGATTTTCAATACTTTTTGTGAAATAAACGCATTCCTTCCCCTAGTCTTGGCTTTTTAACCCCTGACTCATCTTTTATAATGTGAAAGATCAAAATCCTGCACAATTTCAGGTTTTTGTTTTTGTTTTGTTATTCAGGAAAGTTGGTTTATGTGTGTCATTGCATTGAGTTTTTTTGAATGGTACTTACCAGCATGCTTTTGCACAGTTCAAAATTTTGAAGGGGTTTGTAAATGATGACCTGACAGGCACCTATGAGCCTAAATCTTGTTACAGGATTTGATCAGTTTTGTACTTTTCTCCTTACTTTGTTTCCCTTCCTAAGGCATTTTGAGCGTGTGAGTGTTAAATTCTATTGGCAGGCATTCTTGTCTACTTCTCTTTCTCTCCCCTGGCCCCTTTCCTCCCTTAATACAGAAATAATAGGTGCCACATTTTGTAAAAACAATTCAGGAATGGAACAAATGATAATAAATTGGAGGAAATTGACATTTTAAAAATGCTCAGCCTGCTTACCCACAAGTTGGTGTATTTCTCTATTTATTCAAGACTTTATTACGAAAAATTTTAAGTAGACACACAAATAAGAGTAGTATAGTTTTTGCCCCCATGCTTATCTCTGTTCATCTCTGGATTGTACCATCCACAAGAAGAGGAGGCACCAAATCTCCTTCACAATTGTACTCTCAGCTTCTACCATAGTGCTTTCTTAGTATTTATTGAATGAAAAATACTGTAAAAAGTAGGGTTCTGACTTGAAAGCCAAGGTATTTTTAACTCCTGCTAAATTTAAGAAAGTGTTGGATAGAGCTGGTTTGGCCAATAGCTTCTACTTTCCTTTTCAGAATGTTTCAGAATTACCACAGATTTTGGAAACATTCTTGAGGATGCTCAAGCAACAGATCTGGTCTCTGCCCATCAGATCTGTAGCTCTGATGGATTTGAAACTGGTTTGGCTAGTTTAGGGGCACCCTGTGAAAATTGTTCTCCTTTAGTGGGGCACTAAAAAGAGTGCTTACCCTCAAAGATCAAAAGCTATCTGTAGAGAAAAAAAATTGTACGAATAGCATTGAAATAAAATGTTTATGGATAACAATTATTGGAAATATTCTCAAACTTTGGCCAAATTTTTTCCTATAGAATTGACATTCATACATTAAATCCTAGTGAGGACAGTGTGCTTCTGTTTTTCTAGGTCAAATGACTCTGGAAAAGCCTTTTTATAATTCCCCTTTTTTAAGAATTTACTTTTTAATTTAAATACTTGATTTCTCTATTTTGTTTTGCAGATTTCTTCTGTATGTTTATCAATATAATTCTTATTCTTCTCTTATAGTTATGCCCCGTGGTGTCCATCCTGCCAGCAGACTGATTCAGAATGGGAGACTTTTGCAAAGAATGGTGAAATGCTTCAGATCAGTGTGGGGAAGGTAGATGTCATTCAAGAACCAGGTACTGTAAATGTTGAACATAAAATGCAAAAGTTTAACGACTTTTTATTTTGAATTTTTTTCAAGCATATAGAAAAGTTGAGACTCTGGGATATTGATTATCCATGAACTGGCCACCTTTAATTAGCAGGTGGCCTACTTGGATCTGTCTCTGCATGTATGTGTTTGCACATACATATTTGCATATATAATTCTATTTTTATTTTGCTGAATCATTTGAAAGTTATCGACATTATGATAATTTACCCTTCAATTCTTTAGCACATTGAAGGCTTCTTAATTATTTCCCATGTGTCTTTTTTTTGTATAGTTTTTTGACTGAGGACCCAATCATGGTTCATAAATTACATTTCGTTGTTATGTCTTTTTAGCCTCTCGCAATCGACAATTATCCCCCATCTTTTAAAATGACATTGATATTTTGAAAAGAAAGGCTAGGATTTTCCTGTTTCCTTATGGTGACATGTAACTTATAAGAATACTAATTTATACGAGTATGTTCTGCAAACTGAGAGTTTAGGTGCATGATTTAGGTTAGACATTTATGGCAAGAGTACTTCTAAGATGATGCTGTGACTTCATATTACATCTCATTAGAAGGGATATGCTATTACCATTAGTAATGTTAAGTTTGAGCACTTGGATATGGTGGTGACACTAAGTATCTCCGTTATGAAGAAAGGATCTCACATTGTGATTAGCAAGTAACCGCTGGGATGATTCTTTGGGGTTTTAAGATCCACGAATGCCTGAATCAGATATTATATTTCACTGTGGTTCCAGAGAGTGAATTTCTCATTCTCTCATTCTGTCTACACTGATTAGCTGTGAATGATATAATTTTTCACAAGAATGAATCATTTTTACCCCAAAGAGTGGAGCGATATAGAGACTTTTAAATTCTGAAAAGATACATACAATAAATTTGTGTTTTGAGACGGAGTCTCGCTCTGTCACCCAGGCTGGAGTGCAGTGGCCGGATCTCAGCTCATTGCAAGCTCCGCCTCCCGGGTTCACGCCATTCTCCTGCCTCAGCCTCCGGAGTAGCTGGGACTACAGGCGCCCGCCACCTCACCCGGCTAGTTTTTTGTATTTTTTTTAGTAGAGACGGGGTGTCACCGTGTTAGCCAGGATGGTCTCCATCTCCTGACCTCGTGATCCGCCCGTCTCGGCCTCCCAAAGTGCTGGGATTACAGGCTTGAGCCACCGCGCCCGGCCCTGTGTTTGCAGTTTTAAAGTAACTGTATATTATTTATAAAATGAGAAGAAAAGTTGGCCTTTTATAATATAAATCTCTAAAATGTGGCTATTTTCAAATTTTAACAGTCATCTTTTTCATTGACATTCAATTTATACCTACTGTATCCTTTCATCCTTTTACAAGGGCAAAAAGAAGATGGGCACAGAAGTGTAGACATTTATTTTCTATAATAAACTATGAGTTCAAAAAACACCAAGTAATGAAGTACCAGTTACTTTGACAACAGAAAAGATGGTACATGTTAAAATTGATGTATCAACAAACGCATGGAGCGAGATTTCTATTAAAAGCCATGAATCGGCTGGGCCGCTCGGCTAGTCTGGCATGAGACCGTGAGACGAGAGAGGGGTCGGGGCCGCGGACATGTTTGGCCGCTCGCGGAGCTGGGTGGGCGGGGGCCATGGCAAGTCTTCCCGCAACATCTACTCCTTGGACCACCTCGACTGATTCCACCCTGCCTGAAGCTTCTCCTCGTCCTGCTGGCCAGAAGGCTGAACTCTGACCAGATGGTGGTTTTCAGGGCACAGAGTGGGACACGCTGGGGAACGTCTTCAGTGCCTCTGCCCGAGTGCTGGAAAGGCCAGACAGACACAGGCTGTGTCCCCCATCCCTGTACCGCACCTGAGACATTGTTATTTGGAGCTGTGTGGACATTTGGTAATTTTGGTGTGGTAAATTTCTAACCCCCAGACCTCCCATCATTCTGCTTATCCTTTCTCACGCCCCAGCTTGCAAATATACATTTCAAAATCTTGAAAGAGGAGCATCCTAATAATGCCATATTATGGTGCAAGGCGTCACACTTGCAGAAAATGCTGTCACTGAAATGAACTTGGACTTAGTATTTCTGTCTCTGCAATGGACTGAATTCCTAATTTTTGAAGGGGATGGGGCTTTATTAACTGCAGTGGTTTAACATGTGAAATCAGTGACTCTCTTGAGAAAGCAGAGGCTCTTGAGGCGGGATTTGTTTACGTCCATCATCCTTGGTGATGCACCTCGAGTGTGTTGGTTGCAGTTTCTCTTCTCCAGGCATTTCAAACTCTGAAGCTCATCTGTCGGTGGAGAGTTAGCTAACGGGCAAAGCTCGGATATTGAGACTGCATCTGCAGAGCTCCTGTTGGGAACATGAGAACGCTGGCTCTTTTCCAGACAAATGGGAGTAAGAGGACTTTATAAGGACTTTCTGTAAGATCTGATAATATTTTCATGCTTTTTGGTTTATCTATTTGGTGTTTTTAAAATTTATTTTCTTTATTATTATTATTATTTTTGTATATTAGGCATTCATAACCTCATGCAAATTCTCGGCCAATATAATTGTTGCTTACTTCAAAAAAAAAAAAAAAAGCCATGAATCCTCATGCCTCTATCTTTGTCAGCATTTGAAACAAATCCACCTGCCTCTCCTCCACCTAGAGATGGATAAGATTTTGGCTGTTTTAATAAGTTAATTCTGTTTGGAGGCTAAATCATTGCAGATACATTTTTGCTGGAAACTTGTTTTCATCCTTAGAGTTTAAGTAACATAAAATCAGGTATAAGACTTGTTAATTAGGCCGGGCGCGGTGGCTCAAGCCTGTAATCCCAGCACTTTGGGAGGCCGAGACGGGCGGATCACGAGGTCAGGAGATCAAGACCATCCTGGGTAACACAGTGAAACCCCGTCTCTACTAAAAAATACAAAAAACTAGCCGGGCGAGGTGGTGGACGCCTGTAGTCCCGGCTACTCCAGAGGCTGAGGCAGGAGAATGGCGTAAACCCGGGAGGCGGAGCTTGCAGTGAGCTGAGATCCGGCCACTGCACTCCAGCCTGGGCAACAGAGCTAGACTCCGTCTCAAAAAAAAAAAAAAATGCAGCTGGTCAATTTGCGTTTCAATAATTTGGCACACCTGCTCAGAATTTATAGCATAATTTGAATTAAAAGAATTAAACAGGCTTGTGATGGGTTCACAAATCTTATGTTTAATTATAGTCTTTCCTTCTAAAAATGTAGACTTGCAGCTATTTTTAACATTATGAATTGATTAGGTTTTCTTGATGATGAAATAAGAGATAGATTGATTTTAAGAAATATTTTTAATACATTCAGTGTTGACTCAGTTATTTATATATCTGAGATATATATACTTGAAATACTCATTAAAGAAGAAGGAAAAAAACTCTGGAATTCTGTAGGAATACTGAAAAAACGAAGTCTAACAAAAGATTATTATTTTGTATGTTTGAACAATTTTTTATAGGCAGAGGCTCTAGAATTCTTTTAAATGATAAAAATTTAAAAAGTGCAACTCATAAATAAAAAATAGGAGATAAACTTCTACGTCATGATTATTTGAGAGACCTAGAAAATATTTCATTTTATATTATATGGTTTTAAATTTATAATTTTACTTTGAATCACAAATTTAATGCTTTCAGTTAATCTTTTAATAGCGATTAGAAGTAATGTGTTTATTCAACAAGTATTTGAATTTCTACCATAAACAGGCCCTGTAATAGATACCAGTGATACAAAGGTGAATAAGGAGGACAGAGGCCTTGCTCCTCATGGAGCTACATTCTAGTGGAGGAAATAAATAGTAACGAAAGAAAATTGGCAAATAATATCAGATGGTGCTAAGGGATATGAAGAAAAAGTAGGATAAAAATGTACAAA
>NW_012115121.1:2283696-2286758 GCF_000951035.1 Colobus angolensis palliatus
CAGGATGGTCTCGATCTCCTGACCTCGTGATCCACCCGTCTCGGCCTCCCAAAGTGCTGGGATTACAGGCTTGAGCCACCGCGCCCGGCCTGGTTGCAGATCTTCATTAGTGTATTCTTGCCTTGCCATAAAAGTGCTAGTAAGGAGTAATTTCATTTATTTCCCTGTAAGTAAAATTTAAAGAGGGGAAACAATAATTTTTGAAGTGTCATGCATACTCTTTAGTTATTCTTGTAACTCTTCCATCAGTTATCTATTAAGATATTTTAAGTATTTTAAAGTAAGATTTAAGATTTATCAGTGAAACGGGAAGAGTTCCCTTCTCCCCTCACAGGATGTGCGATGGGGATGTAGCTTGCTTCTTTTGTGCCGGCTGCTCAAACCTCCAGGGGGAACATGCAGATGGGCAGGCTGTGGGGCTCCAATCCCACCGCAGCATATAGGGGTGAATGTTTACAGCTGAAGCCCCAGTGGGTGTATGTTACTGTGTGCTCTTTCAGTTTAGCCATCCATAGGTGGCTTGTGTTAGTCAGCTTAATTAGACCCCCCTGCCTTATCACAAGGACAGAGGGCTTCGTGCGTTGGTGTACCAGAAGAATCGGATCACATGTGGGCTTGGATAATGAGTGCAAGGTTTTATTGAGTGGAAGTAGCTCTCAGCAAGAGGGGAATGGAGTGGGAAGGGTGGTAGTTTTCCCCTAGAGTTGGGCCGCCCAGCGGCTGGTCTGTCCTCCAACCACACTGGCCAAACTCTGCCAGTGTCTGCTGGTGTGTTCTTCTGCTGGCGTGCTCCTCTCAGCATCATCAGTTCTTGATGTCCAACCACTGTGTGTTCTTCTGCCCATGTCTTCCTCTGGAAGCCCAGCTGCTTGTTTGTGTGCCTGCTAGAGACTCCGGGTTTATATATGCACAGGATGGGGGTGTGGCGCGCCAGGGTGGTCTTGGGAAATGCCAAATTTGGGCACAAAAACAGAAATGCCTGTCCTTGCCTAGGTCCATGGGCACAGCCCTGAGGGTGGAGCCCTCTCCAGGGGCCCCTCTTTCCCCTCCCAACACTTCGCTGCTCCTCTCCCGATGTCAAGACTAGAGACTATAATCATGTTGCATTTTTATGGCTGAGATGCAGAAGCCGAGCAAAGGGCAGCCCTTAGATTAGGTTACATTACATTGCCTGTTAAGTACTGCGTAGATCAGGTGATGTTTCAGTTAAGTTGACTTTGAGAAATTAAATTTAATGAGTATATACTTGAACCTTCTATTCTATGCAGATGAGCTTAGTTGTCAAGGACAGGAAAACAGCAGCTGCTCATAGAGCCCCCGTGGGTGATAGCTATTTCACTAGATTAGAGGTAAGCCAGACTCCTTCCACAGCCAAGAGTAAGCATTGTCTTTAAAAGTACTGATTAATGCAGAAGCCAATTTAGTTTGCTGTACTTTTAGTGTTACATTTTTAATTTTATAGTTGTAAATTTTATCTTGTATTCTATTATGCTGACAACCTTATTTCAATCTCAAAGGTAAGGTTAATTCTCCTTTTTTTTCATTGTGTTTTCCTTCTGCTGCCCTCTTTGGTGATAATAACAACATTTAGTGAGCATTTACTTCAGCCTGTAATTGTTCTATACACTTAGATGCATTTTAGTTTTATAACAACCCTATGAAGAACAAACTGTTTATCTCTGTTTTACTCAGAAAACTGAGGCTAGGATAGATTTAGTAACATAACAAAGGTAACATGCTAATAAATAGTACAACAGTTGCTAATAGATAGCCATTAGCTATCTCTATTTTCTTAATACTGAACTTAAATAATTTCTGTTGCGTTTTGGTTTATCAAAATGTAATTGTCTTTCATAATTTTTTTCTTTCTCTAAGCTTTTAATTTTTCTTTCTTTTGCTGCATGTGTTTAAGATAAGTTTTCTGATACAATGTTAAAATCTGTCCTGCATTCTCCATTTGTGCCCACTTTATGTTGCATCATAGTCTTCATTTTAAAGTGGAAGCAACCCTTAAAGTAAAAAAGGCATGTAGAAAATTTGGAAGGCTTTGTGGCCTTTTTTACTGAAAAGCTTGGGAGTATACTTGTTTCTTTCAAGCTTACTGAAGTTATTGCAGTGAACTATTACCCTGAAACAAGCTGCTATTATGATGTTCAAGTTCTTTGTCAAGATCCACATTTAACTTACTGTTGTTAAACCCTGAAGCCACAACCTCAGATGGTGCTTCTGTGTTCCAAGTGGTCATGTTTTAATTTTCAGGTAATGAAAATTTCTCTTGACACTTCATAGAATCAGTGTTAAAGGTTAGAAGACATTTTTGGAGCACTGAGATGAGACCCGAGTTTTCAGATGTCCAGATGTCCTTTAGCCTCCCAGAAGTGACTTTTTTTTTTTTTTTTTGAGATGAATTTCTTATGGTGTTGGATCTACAAGGATTTAGTAGTGTGTCATCATCCAAGGAGGATTTTGTCTGTTCTGGATCTTGTTGTTGTTGATATTACTGAATATATCTTTACATGACAGAATATTATTCCAGGCAGCAAACTGAACTCGTGTCTGAGGTGGATGCTGCAACCTTATTAATATTCCACATAGGTTGTCATTTGAAGAAATACTGACAAACATAAATGAAAGTAATCTTGAGGTGATATTATTTATTGGTCTTTATTTTAATAAACCTTGATGGCCTTGTAAATTGGTACAGTAGTCACTGAAACGACATAGCAATTCATATCAAGAAACATAAAGTTATTATACCCTTTAATGTAGCAATTTTGGGAACAACTCTCCTGTTATTCCTTTTAGCCAGAACCAGAAAGATGCAGAAAAACCTCAGAGACCATCTGTCACTTTGACACTTTTTCTTGGTACTCACTGATTTTCTTTTTTTTTTGAGACGGAGTCTTGCTCTGTCCCCCCGGCTGGAGTGCAGTGGCGCGATCTCGGCTCACTGCAAGCTCTGCCTCCTGGGTTTATGCCATTCTCCTGCCTCAGCCTCCCAAGTAGCTGGGACTACAGGCGCCCGCCACCACACCCGGCTAATTTTTTTGTATTTTTAGTAG
>NW_012115121.1:2287333-2298347 GCF_000951035.1 Colobus angolensis palliatus
CTGGAAATGTTTTATATATTGTATAATTAAATGAAATATTTTTCTACTTATTTACTTCCTTATTTATTGTCATAGCCAGTGATGACTAAGAATGTACAAAAGATTTTAAAGAGCAAGTTAAAAAATCACTTTAAGTTATACCTAACATTTAATAGAAATCTTGTCTCTTTATTCAGATAAAAATAAAATCTGAGTAAAAAATGTTAAGACGTTATGAGATACTATTTAATTTCTTCGTTCCATTTTAAAAAACCATACAAATAAAATATACATTCCTAATACCATAACTGTCCTTAGATTTTTGGCTGGTCATAGGAATCTATAGTTAGGTAAGAAGTAATGTATGAAACTGTTCATAATAATTATCTTAAACCAAAGGCATATACTAGTTTTTTAAATATTTAGTATTATTTTAAGTATTTATTTTATTATTTATTGTAAGTATTTTTCCCCTGGCAATTTAGAATTGGAAGGATACTGTAGGATACCCTTGTTCTTCTCCAGGGTGAAATCCCTAGCAACGTGAGAGATGAAAATGCGCTTAGAAGTGCTTGTTACAATCCTCAGTTGACCTATTTTTGGGTCACCTGTGTTTATATTACTGGCGACACACCTTTTTTTCCAATGTACAATGACAAATTTTTGTAGTAAATGTTTCTTTTTGTGACATTGACTTTTACTACTCCAGAGTACTGTGTTTCCTTTTAAATACGGTTGAGATGTTTTGGAATCCACTTGATCTGAAATGAAATATAAAATACAGAATTCTTTGAGAAGACTCATCTTTTGTTACTAAATTATGTTGAATATGTATTTAATTTATAAAATGGGTGAAAGTCAATTTCCCGTGTTTTTTTTTTTTGAGATGGAGTCTCGCTCTGTGGCTCTGAGGCTGGAGTGCAGTGGTCCGATCTCAGCTTACTGCAAGCTCCGCCTCCCGGGTTTATGCCATTCTCCTGCCTCAGCCTCCCAAGTAGCTGGGACTACAGGCGCCCGCCACCTCGCCCGGCTAGTTTTTTGTATTTTTTTTTTTTTTTTTGTATTTTTTAGTAGAGACGGGGTTTCACCGTGTTAGCCAGGATGGTCTGGATCTCCTGACCTCGTGATCCGCCCATCTCGGCCTCCCAAAGTGCTGGGATTACAGGCTTGAGCCACCGCGCCCGGCAATTTCCCATGTTATTAAAAGTAAAGCTGCAGTGTTTTGAATTGCGAGTGACCACAGAGATGTATGATTGGAGCAACTTAATTTGAATAGATATTTGATTTTGTTCACATTATTCTACAGTGGGAAAGGCAACTGTGATGGAAAATGTTAAAATGATGCCATGCCTCTGTCATTTTTCCATGTTGGCCAGGAGGATCCTTAAGCTTTCTTTCTCTTTACTCATTCTTGGCGCCCATGCAAATATTATTATTTGTAACATTTAAAGGGCAAGGATCTGTTCTTTACTCCTAGTCTCATTCAGCATTTTTTTGCACACTTACTCTTTTTTTTGATATTATTATTCTCCGTTTGTGGTTGTGATTGTGATTATTTGAATAAGTTATTTCCTTCTGCTACTAGACTATAAGCTCTGTGAGAATAAAGGTTGTACATGTTTTTATTCATCCATGTGTCTTGAGCGGTAACAACAGTCTCAAGGTGCGTGGTAGATACTTGTTGAGGTACTAAGGGTTTTATTTATCTTTGTCTTTACATGCACATAGCATAGCATTTGATATGTACTTAGTGTTCAGTAAAGGTTTGCTAAAACAAATTGGAAAAAATATTTTTCACTTACATATATTCTTACAGATTTTATACTTACAGATTTTATAAATGTACAAGCATTATACATGATCTTTAGCGTTTCATGTTACTTACTCTTTTTAAACTGATGACTGATGTAATCATATCTATAGTTTGTTGAGTCCTTCACTATGTACCCAGCACCACGCTAAGCCTAATAATACTTGCCCTAATCTAACTTTAGAACAATTAAGTTAGGCTTTTATATACCCATTTTACAGAAAAAAGGTGACTGAGACTAAGAGAGGTTAAATAATCTAAAGTTATAAAGTTAGTAAATGGGGAAGTGGGTATTTCACTTTGCAAAACCCCAGTTTGCAAGGCTCTAAATTCTATCCTTTCAGCCTCCTTACAATCCGAGTGATACAAGTTGTATGTCAGTTACTGGAAATGTTAGGTAAATAAAAATGGGTAGAAATGAAATTTCTTTAAGTCAAAAAAAATAGTAAATGTGAATCAATAATTGCAATGATTTTAATAATGTGATTATGAAGGTAAGCTCAAGAATGCTTTTTTTTGGAGGACTTAAGTATAACTTTTATTCTGTTTGTGCTTCTTGTAGGTTTGAGTGGCCGCTTCTTTGTCACCACTCTCCCAGCATTTTTTCAGTAAGTTTAAATAATCTTCTAATCTTGCAAAGATTAGAAATCAATAGACGTGTACCAGGAATTCTAAGTTGTCTTCCATGACCACCACTTATTCAGCTTAACATGTGAGGGAAACAAGGCTGGTGTGCTCTGAGTGAAAGCTGTGACAAGAGAAGCTTTCCTGGAGTGCTGCAGAGATGGAGGTCCTAATGTCAGGGGTAGGTGGGCAGGAGAAGTCAGAGATTTCTCTGATGATATTAGAGGTGGGGTAATTCTTAATATCTAACTAGGAGTGCATTAAGCCAACAAGGTAGAGAAAGTCTTTCCAGTTAAAGGAGATAGCATAAAAAAGCCCAAGAGAGAATGAAGTACCTTTTGAGAACTTTGAACTAGTTCTTTATGGCTGGACCACAGGTATAGCTGGATCATGCTGAGTGATGAGGCCAGAGAGACTCAGGTACAGGCAGGGGAAAGACAAAGAAAGTAGTGGATTTCAGAGAAACATAGGCAGAAGGAGCAGTGGGACTTGGTGACTGATTAGCCATGGGAAGGAAGAGTCTATGATGACTACTAACAGGCCATGTGTAACTAACTAGTAAAAGTTATTGCCTGCCTTCAAGACTAGGAGCCATGAAAATTAGAAGAGATTTGGAAGATAGAGACAAAAATCCAAAAGATAGTGTGACTTGCCCTTCCCAGTTCCAAATGGAGAAGTCTAGGTACAGTATGATGTCAAGATCCAGAGTTCAGAAAAAAGACCTAGACTGGAGATACATATTGAAAATTCTTCAGCATTGAGGTAAATAACAGTTGAAATACATCTAGAGAGAACATGTATGGTAGAAAGGGAAGCAGGTCAAGGATGGAACCTGAGATTGGCCAATATTAGGACTTCTGCAAAGGAAGACAGTGAGTAAAGGAAATGGAGAAGGGATGCTCAGAGCGGTAGGAAGAACTTCAGGGAGCTCCTGTTGTAAAACCCAAGCAAAAGGAAGAAGGAAGTGGTATTCAGCAGTGAATGAACAATGCCAGTGACAGGTGAAGGAAACAAATAGATACAGCACTTAGGGGTCATTGGAGACCCCCAATATGAGTGGTTTCAAGGGAGTCCTGGAAGCAGATCCCGCACTTGCACCAAGTAGTGAATGAGACATAAAGAGGAGAAAACAGCAAGCCTAGACTCTTCTCTGGGAGCCCTGATTGCGGCAAGTAGGTGAGAGGGCAGGTTGAAGGGCGTATGAGGTTTTTTGTTGGTGTTTGAGGAGAGGGCCTTGAATGACGTAAATTTGAAAATGTGGATACAATGTTTTAAACTTGATAACTGGCTGTTTCTCTATTGTAAGAGAAAAATTAAAGTAATTGGTAGCAAAAATAATAAGTAACTTGGCATATTAAACACTGACAAGAACTCTGCGTTTAGTCACACATTGTACGGTGGTAACATAGAATGTTAATGCTTTTAGGTTGGGATTTCTCACTTGTAATAAAGCTTATTAATGCTTTCTGATTTATGTCTAACTATATATTTTTCAATAGAGTCAATTTAAAATTCAAGTGGCGTTCACATGTATTGCCAATAGCTATTTTAACTTTTATTATCTGTAACGTCTGTTATTTTAATGCATTTGCTTTCTACTTGTTTTCATAATTTATAGTGCAAAGGATGGGATATTCCGCCGTTATCGTGGCCCCGGAATCTTCGAAGACCTGCAGAATTATATCTTAGAGAAGAAATGGCAATCAGTTGAGCCTCTGACCGGCTGGAAATCCCCAGCTTCTCTAACGTAACTTAATTTTTTAATGACAAGGTGTTACTAATAAAACAGGAGGTTTTAAGTTAATAGCCTGTGGGTCTCAAAAAAGCCTCTGTTTTTCTTCACATTTACTTCCCAGATTACTCATGGCCATGCTTAGCCCATGCAGTATTTCTGGTTTTGTGACCCACATATGTTTCAGCTGGTTTTTAGTACACTGGGAATTAAGTAGCCAGATTTGAGTGGGTTACAGAATGCCTCTTTTCCAGCTTTTGCACTAAGCCACGATGACTGTTTTTCTCCTTACAAAATATGGTATTCAGCATCATGACTTGAAAGGAAGAAAGAATTTGCCGTTCTTTCTTCCTTTTAAGTTATTGATGAGATAGAGAATAACTCTTTATTGAATTATAGTTTATGAAGGAATTGCTATTATATATTATGTGGAAAACAAAACCTGTGGAGTCATTGGCTGCCTAGCCGAATACCACAGGGGATAGATTTGGCCTTGACGGCAAACTGTATAATACTTGGTGAGCTAGATTAGGCCAAACCATAACAACTTTTTCCGTAGTTGGTTTTAATTTTGAATGGATTGTCATATATATAGATAATTTTATATTAGTAAATACAAGTGTAAGAAATTTCCCTACTGAAAAAGGAGCAAATCAAGCAATATTTCAGGAGTAAATCATCTAGTGGCATCTATATTAATATTAAGGAAACACACATAGCTCACTCTAAAAACAACTCCTCTCTCACATTTCACTCTACAACCATTTGAGCACTGATTTAGCCAGATACTTTTCTAGGTGCTAGGTATTCAACACTGAACAAGACAGACATTCACCGCAGGTACAGAGAATCATAGTCTGGATAAGGGTGGATAAAAAACACAGCAACATACTTTACAAAGACAGGGGATAGCTATGGGGTTACGGACCTGCTCTTCTATATGGAGGGAGCAGGAGGCATTTCTCTGAAGGGGGGCCTCTAGGTGAGATCTGAAGGACAGAAAGAACTAGCTTAGGCAAAGAGCAGAGGGAAGATTATTCCCAGGAATGAGTATGGCATATGTATAAGCCCCAGTTTGGAAAGGAGCTTGGTGTACTTAAGGAACAGAATGGTGACCAATGTCAAGCATAGTGAAAGGGAGTGCAGGATGAGCTGAATAAGAGGGGCAGGCTGAAGCCAGATCATGCAGGGCCTGTGGCCACAGGAAAGAAGTTGGAAGTTACCAGCACACACAAGGAGAAGGTGACCCTTAGGAGAGGAGATTAGAAAGGGCAAGAATAGATGAAGCAAGTCAAGCCTTAGAGTGGTAGCTTGTGTCAGGTGGCGGCAGTGGGGATGTGGGGATGGAGAGGCTGAGTGGATTTAAAATATGTTTTGAAGGTAGGCTTGTCCAAAGTGAAGGAGAAGAAGGATTCATAATAAAAACTTATAAGTTTCTGGTTTGAGTACATGATGGATCTTGGTACTTGTTATTGCCTTGGGCAAGAGAAAATTAAGGATTCTGTATAAAACTTGTTGGGTTTGAGATGCAGACTTTGTAGAACTGTCACGTTGGATGCTGTATTAGTCCATTCTTGCATTGCTATAAAGGAATACTTGAGACTGGGTAATTTATAAAGAAAAGATGTTTAATTGGCTCATGGTTCTACAGGCTGTACCGGAAGGATGATGCTAGCATCTGCTTGGCTTCTGGGGAGGCTTCAGGAAACCTACAATCATGGTGGAAGGTGAAGGGGAAGCACATAACATCACATGGCCAGAGTAGGAGCAAGAGAGAAGGATGAGGAGGCACCACACTGTTAAACAACCAAATCTCCTGAGAGCTCCCTCACTATCAAGAGAACAGCACCAAGAGGATGGTGCTAAACTATTGATGAGAATCTGCCCCCATGATCCAATCTCTTTCCACAAGACCCCACCTCCAGAATTAGGGATTACAGTTTGTTAGGAATAACGCTTACAATTTTAAGGAAATTGAACACTTGAACAAAGGATATTTAGCAAAGCAATTTTATTTTTGCACAAAGGGGTGCCTTTTTGGCCAGTCGCCATGAGAGCACACTTGAACAAAGGGGCACGAGAGCCTTTATTTTTGATGCAAGTCTTGCCCCTGTACCCTTTTCTTATTGGTCTGGGTCAGGTGTGTAATCTAAACTAATTTTCGTTGGCTAAACATTTGACTTTTTTTAGATAAGGTGGGCACGTAAAAGAGAGAGGAAAGGGGAAGGGGTGTCTGTAGTTAGTTAGAAAGTTTTTTTTTTTGGTTTTTGTTTTTTAAATAAGGAATGTGAGCTGGTACTGATAATGCCTGGTACTGTGGCATGCCTGGTCATTTAACAAAGGGAGAAAAAAAGAGGCGGGGTGGGGGGCCGGTAACTATGAATTAAAAGATTAGGCTATTTGAAGAGAAACTCTATCATATCTCACAAATTGAACCTAAGATTTGGGTGGGGATACAGATTCGAAGCATATCAGATGCATGGAAATGGGCCCCCATGAAGAATTCAGGAACACAAAAACCTACAGACAGTGTTGAGGTGAGGGGAACACCTAGAAAGAAGGAAAGAGAGAAGAGTACTTGGGGATGAGTCATGGGCCACCCCCAAATTAAGAACCTGTGTTGAGAAGTCTGCCAAAGGAAACTGAAAATGAGTACCCAAGAGGCAACATGAAAACTAGGGCTGCCATTTTCCAGAAGCCAAATGAGAGTGTTCAAGAAGAAGAGTGTAGTCTCTTGTGTCCCATGTTATTAAGAGGCGAAGGGAGATCAAGTTTGAGACGTGGGCATTGAATGAAGCATGGTGAGGTCATCATGGCTTTGACAATCAGTGTTCCTGTAGTGGCGAGTGTGGAAGCCAGATTTGAATGCATTAAAGATACAGTAAAGAAGAAACAGTATGTGTAGAGTGCTCTGGAAAAGTTTGTGAAGCTGGAGGGCCATGTGAGGTCCAGGGATACTCTTTCTAAAAGGTAGAAGAGAGTAGAGCATGTTTATATCGCCAGTGAGACTGTTGTAGGAGAGAGAGAGAGAAGTTGCTTGTGCAGGAAGTGAGGATGAGAGAAAGAACCAAGTCCTAATAAGACCAAATGGATAGGATCCAAGGCACAAGTAGAGGAATTGGACTGTGATAGGACAGTTAGACTTTACCTGTCATAACAAGAGAAGGTGGATGCAGGTGGGTCCCAGGCTCAGATTTGGTAGTGGGAAGATGAGGAGATCATGTGGTGGCTTCTGATTTCAGTGACATATGAGGAGTGCTTGTTAGCTGAGAGTACATGGGGATGGGAAGATGTGTCAAGTTTTGAGGAGAAGGAAAAGGAAATGAGCTAGTATCTTAGAGCTTATAAAGTACTGGACATTATTAACTGTCCACTTAGGCTTGGGACTATGAAGCAGAAAGAACTGTCATCTGGTTATGTGATATTTTTTCCCTGGAGACATTCAGCTGCTCAGGGTTGAGATTTTTGCCAGGTAGGTACAATGAAAGGAGAAAGTACCAAGGAATTGGGATAGATTTGCAGCAGAGTGATTCAAATGATAGCCACTGAATCTATGTTCTGTAAGAACAGATATGAATCTGGGAGAGGGGGCAATATTTAGCAAGACGTGGAGGGAAAACAACCAGTCCTCCTGACCTGATTTTCATTATTTTTTCTTATATAGTATATATGATCACTGTTTTCTCTCTTTTTTTTAAGGATGTCTGGAATGGCTGGTCTTTTTAGCATCTCTGGCAAGATATGGGTAAGTAATCTTAAATAAAACATTTATATTTGCAGAGAGGTTGTTAAGAATAAAAATAAAGCTTTTAAGCAATAGGAAAAGAAACATTTCTAAGTACATTTATAATTTCACCCCACAACTACTCTCATGTGGGGTTTCCACTGGTAATGTCTTCATGTAGAAGGGCATAATCTGAACAGGAACCTGTAACTACTGTGTCAAAGTCTTATTTTCTTAGATCAGTGATGGAGTCTTTCATCCAAGCAAAAGAGCTTATGTGATTTTACTTTATCTTATGTTCACATTGGCATATCTCCCTACATAGGAAAGATTGTCTAAGCCTGAAAGTAGTTCTGTGTGTCAGGGGTTAGCAAACTCTAGCCTGTGGATGGGCTACCTGTTTTTGTCAATAAAGTTTTATTGGAACACGGCTACATTTATTCATTACCTATTGTCTATGACTGCTTTCATGCTACGATGGTAGAGTTGAATAGTTGTGGCAGAGAATTGTGGCATACAAGCTTGTAATATTTACAATCTGGCCTTTAAGTAATAGATCCTTGCTGTATGTGATTGTATAATTTCTCTGAGTCATTTCAGTGGGTTAGAACTGTTATTCAGGTTTAATATTTGAACATTATATAATGTTGAATATGTCCCATAACCTTTTATTCCCCTTCTCTATAGGGGAGGACTAAATCCAACCAGATTGAGCAAAATTGCTCTGGAATTAAATATAGCTCAAAATATTTCAAAAAGTCTTAGAAGTGAGTCTCCCTATATGTATCTTTTCTATGCTATGATTGTAGCTTATGGTGTCATGTTTGGAACATAATATTCAAAAAGTTTGGGAAGATTCTTTTTCTGTTGCTCATACACATTCATATATGTTTAAAGACATTTAAGAAAAACCTTTTGTATTCCACGTTCTCAGTTACATTTATATTCTGCCTTGTGAGATAGAATACCTGCTACAAGGTTTTTTGGTTATTTTTCACGACAGAGGCTAATTGAAGACTTGGTTTCAGTCTTTCAGGTTAAAATTTAACTTTTTTTGGCATTTGTCTATCACAATAAACAATAACTAATATTTCCCCCTCTCCAGATAGTTTGAGTTTCATGTGGTTTCCTTCTGCTGCTTTCTTAACATTGGTGAGAACTTTAATCAAGGGCTGAGAATTATGAATTGCAAACTGGGAACTGAAAAGAGATTCTGCCTTTTGCAGTATGTCAATATTAAAGATTGACAAAATCATGTAGCCTGCTAGCTCTCTGAGCCATAGAGCATTATACTGTCTAATTCAACAGAAAAATTGTAATAGATGGTTGTTAGGCAGCATTGACTGAAATTTTAGCACCAAATCTATGATAAGTGCAGTAGAATTTGTTCTGCAAGTTAAGAAGAGCTTAGATGAAAGCTGATTATGGCCTTCATTGACTGTAGAAGAGAAGTTTTACTTTCAAAGAGGGTAGCAGGGAAAATACATAATGGCTCTGACCTCATGTAGCTTGTCATTTGGAGCTTAGATAAACAAGTTTAAATAAGGAGTTACAGTTTTTCATTATGTCATGCAGATGATTACAATGTGTAACATTTAGAGTGTGTCAAGGCCAGGAGTGGGTGTTTTATCTTTGTACACACAGTCCCCAGCTGTGGGCAACACAGATGTCTTCTGTGTGGATGCATTAAACTGGAGAGGAAGAGCCGTTTGGAGAATAGAATGTGATCCATGTCTGAATAACTAATGAATATGTTCTTCTTAATGATTGAGAAGTAGAATATATGTGTTATATAAATGTATATTTATAATTTCTTTCCAGATATTTCCGAAAGGAACCAAAAATGATCATTTTATAAGATAAACTAAAATTTGGCATGCAAATAATTACATTTTAAATTGTAAAATATAGAATATAAAATGTACAATTATACAAATGTATAGTTGTAAAATAGTTTTATCTAGTATTAATACCATATTCTTTTGTAAGCGTTTGCATGGAGTAATTTTTCTATTTTCAACCTTTTTATTATGTTTTAAGTAAATTATAAAAAGTATATAGCAAAAAATAATTATCTGATGAATTTAATCCATTTATATTTATTGGGATCACTAAAACATTCATCCTGATTGTAGGGTGTATGTAGGGGAGTGGAAGAGAGTTGCACATAAAAGAATGCAAATGATACAGTGTTAGATTATTTTGATCTCCGTCTGTGTATGTATATTACACATACATTTAATAGTTTGTGAAATCTGATACTACCCTCTGTATCAGCATGTAGCCTCCCCAAGCCTCTTGCCCACTTTTGTGATTTATTCTTAGAAATAAGTCCCTATCCTTTCATCAGATCTCTAGGAAGGTCTCTTGCCACCTGTATTTCTAGAATTTGGCTCTTGTCCTCTTATTTACAAGGTATATAATCTCTGACCTAAAGAGACGCAGTCCTTGGCTACCCATCAGGTCTCTGGTTCCCACTTCCACCTTTAGTTATGGTCTTGCCTTCCTGTCTTTATAAAGTCACTTAATCAGCCAATCCTTCCAGCTGACTGCCCTGCCTGCTCAGTTAGCTCATTCAGCTGACTGTTCCTTTAGTCAGAGTTCCTCACATCATTGTTGAATGTATAATTGTGGCAAACTTAATTGTTTTTTAAATCATGTCTAGATCATATGAAATTGCAATGCAAATATATTAATAATGAACAGAAGAAACAACTGTACATGGTGAGACAGAGATAGACTAGGGATGGGAGGTGGAACCAAAAAAGTGTAAAGTCTCAGAGAAAGAAGATTAAAAAGATGGAAGAAGGAAAGATGTAGAATGGCTAATGCCAGTGAGACAAGATTGTTTATGCCTATCCATAGTCTCTTTATTCTACTGAAATATCCAGATACACGTACAGATAGAAATGAGTCTTTCCTCAGCAACAGTCTTCCCTGGATGGGTAGCTGGTTAGATGTAAGTATTTCTACAGGTAATATAACAAAACAGTATAATGGATGTTTATATGGAGTTTTTTTTTTTTGAGACGGAGTCTCGCTCTATCGCCCAGGCTGGAGTGCGGTGGCCGGATCTCAGCTCACTGCAAGCTCCGCCTCCCGGGTTCACGCCATTCTCCTGCCTCAGCCTCCCGAGTAGCTGGGA
>NW_012115121.1:2299382-2316875 GCF_000951035.1 Colobus angolensis palliatus
AAAAAAAAAAAAAAAGAATAGATGATCTCCAGTGTTCTTTCCATCACTAAATTTAAATTGTCTTTCCAATTCAGTCATGATGGCATTCACCTGTATATTTTAATTTTTATATAAACTCACAGAAGTAATTACCACATTAACTGTTAATATCTGTCCTTACAGATAGTCTCAACATTTTACCCATCTCACAGATGGAGTCACTGAAGCCTAGGAGATGGGATAGTTAGAGGAGTTTCTCAGAGAGTTGACATCTTCAAAGGACAAAATTCATTTTGATTTTATATTATAGTAGCAACATAAAATTTCTTTAAAATTGTATACAACTTAAAGTGACTAAATGAAAAATGTTAATACTGTAATGGATGGTGCAAGGTGAGGTAAATATCATGAAAGCAGTGTGCAGAAGATTGAACTTCAGGAAGCATCACTACCAAATCTGGTGGCAGAGTTAGGATTAGAAGTCCTTGGGTTTTGTGTGTGGCACATGTGTGCAGAGAGACCATCCAGTCTTCTGTCTTTCCTTTTTTCACAGTTGGCTACAATGCTACAGAGTGGCACTATCCTTCTCTTCCAGAAACACATTGTTTCACACTTTGTGTCTAGGCCCCTGAATCCTTTTATTTTTATTTTTTTCCTGGCATAGACTTGTTCCTAGAACCCTTTGAGCACTTAGTGCAGAATCTGGTACCTAGTTATGTGCTTGATAATTGCTTTTTGTTAGTTATATTTATAATCATTGTTGTCTTCATTATTTTACTTTTCCCTTCTCTTTGTAGGCAACATGGAATACTTTTGTTAATTTTTTAGCCAGTGCTGATAGCAGGCTTAAGATAGGGTGCCGTGGCAGTTGCTCAGCATATAGGTTGAGGATCCCCAAATCCAAAAATCTAAAATCCAAAATGCTCCATCATCTGAAACTGTTTGAGAACCAACATGACACTTAAAGGAAATGCTCACTGGAGCATTTTAGATTTCCGATTTTTGGATTTGTGATGCTCACTTGGTAAGTGTAATGCAAAAATCTGAAAAAATCAGAAATCTGAAGCAAGTCTGGTCCCAAGCATTTGGGATAAGGGATACTCAACCTGTATATGCTTTTGCTAACTAGGTTTAGCATGTAAATGTTTTTAAAGCGTTTTGTATTGGATTTGGTGAATCTCTGCTGTTCACTGATAATATAGGGTGTAACTTCCCTCTCCTAAATGTTACTGTTGTTTTGAGAGGATGTAGGCATATGGCAAATTTTAGCTAAAATAAGATGTGCTACATCCTTGGGAGGACAATCTGTGTGATGGGTGTTACCTTCCTTTTTATTAGAATGATGTGACAGAAGACTTAAGGCTTTATTTAAAATATCTGATGATAAGCATTAAAAGCCATGAACATTTAGACTAGAGAAAAACAAAGTGTATTTTAAAACTTGAAAACATTCCTCTGTGATTTACATAGCATATCTCTTCTCAATGTTTTTTTCATATAAAAATGTTTAGGATGTTTTGTAGAATGTTATAGTGAGACAGTGGTGCACATCTGTAAGGTACCTCTCATAGATCCTACAAGAGGCTGCGAGGTTATGTTTTGTTACAAGTGCTGAGAGCTAAAGCATGAAAGAAGTGAAACGCTGGCCATCATTGAAGAGTCTTTTCTAGCTGTTTCCTTGTAAGGAAGATACTTAGGGGATTTTGGTCTGTGTCTGAAAGAGATAAAGGGCTTGTTCCAGAACTCCTCAGAGAGTATATCCTGTGACACGGGTGAACTCTAAATCCAAAGGCTCTCTGTCCTTCAGGGCCAGCCTAGGTTTGAATGAGACTCTGCAACACTGGGCTGAACAAGTGAGTGGGTGTGACTAAGCAGTATTTAATCCAACCTGCAGTAGTTTAGACTTCCAGCGGGAGTGCTTGCCTTTCTGGGGAGAGAAGGCTCTACCTCAGATGCATGGAGGCCTTGGCTTGGCTGTCTTCCTTAAGTCTATCTGACCACTGATTAGAATGCTCTTCTCATTTATTCTGTTGTAATGATGTTTTAATTTCGTCTTCTCACTCAAATATGCATGTAGCCAAAATTAGCTCTAACTTAATCGTGTACTATGATAGTATAAGATATCATGCCCATCAGGTTACATTTTTGTGCATTTTCCATGAACAGCATGGGATATTTCCTTGTGGTAAGCACGTATAATATTGAACAAGGATCAATGTTTTCCACAAGTGAAAACTGTCACTTTGCCTAGTAAGTAAAGAAACAGAAACACAGTGATCTAAAACTGAATTGGATTTTATTTAATAAGCTATTCCTTTGGAAACATATATAAAGCAAAACTTCAAGGACATGTTACCATTAATCCTAACACTTATAAGGGGCTTTAAAGCCGTTGTAGACTCAAAGTAAACAGGTAAATATTTATATCTGTACTTGTGAAAGGACAACCTGATTAATGAATCATTACTAATAATGACCTAAAAGACCAGAAGATGGCAGAGTTTCTCCAAGAAACTCAAATCCCTTTAAAAAGGAAGTTGATACAAGAAAACTGAAGTGCAGCTTATTAAAATAAGAGGATGTTTTGAAAGTACTAAGTGTTTGAGTCAGAATGCAATGCTTCAAAAGCAAATGATTTAATGAAATTAAAAAGTAATGTAGAAAGTTTCTTGAGAGTTGCATTAATCATTTATTTTGCAGAAAGGGCATGAGATACTATATAGAAGGACTTAAAACTGCACATTATTTTTCCTAACCATATGAGTAAGATAAATCAGCAGATACTTATAAAGCAAGTTCTAGAATATATTCATGGGTTGGCACAGAGGCAGATTGACTTTGACCATCTTCTAATTCTTTGGCACATTTTAGGGTTTAATCTTGATAATACTGTGTCCCCTGAGAAAAGCTAAGTTTAATACGTAGTATTTTCTAAAGTAGGAAGCTATACAGTAAATTTTAAAACTTCCATTGAAAAGAGTTTGAATGAAATGATGTTTTGATATCCGAAATAATGCCTTTTACTTGCTGAGTTGTAAAATGCTAAGTTACCTTTTTTTTTTTTTTCGAGATGAAGTCTTGCTCTGTCGCCCAGGCTGGAATGCAGTGGCACAGTCTCAGCCCACTGCAACCTCCGCCTCCTGGGTTCAAGCAATTCTCCTGCCTCAGTCCCCTGAGTAGCTAGGATTACAGGCACATGCCACTTCGCCCAGCTAATTTTTGTATTTTTAGTAGAGACAGGGTTTCACCATATTGGTCAGGCTGGTCTCGAACTCCTGACCTCGTGATCCGCCCACCTCAGCCTCCTAAAGTGCTGGGATTACAGGCGTGAGTCACCCACAGCGTCCAGCCAAGTTACTCTTAATAAGCAGTTGTCCTGGCTAAACACACACTGATGACCAGTGCCATCAACAGAGGACAGATGCCAGCTTTACAGTTTGAGAGTGTGTTTAGCTTTCCTTTGAATAAACAGCTCAGGCATTTGATGCATCTTTTCCTTATTCAACAAATACTGATTGAACACTTTGATTCCATGTGTCAGTGTTTAAAATACTTGCTGAGTCTTTAGCTCTATCTCTTCTGCTGAATAAGAAATTGTAGAGAGATATTTCAGATTATGCTAAATCAGTTTACAAGCTTTTTTCTTTGTTTATTTATCATTCCAAATTAAGCCAGAATAAAATATGTTAATTAATTGCATTGATGTAAGCTAAGAAACTAATGGGAGTGATTTAGATTTTGAGAAATAGGAAATTAAAATAGAAACTTGGACTCATTTTCATCAGCCTTACTGGTTCTAGGCAAGTCATTGTCATTACCTTGCTTGCTGATGATATTTGGAGCCATATCATCCTGTGTTTGAATTTTAGTTAATGGCCATTTTTGAAGCTGTCAGATTCTTAAACCAATGACTGAGTCATTGTGAGGAAGCATGGCTCCTGCAACTCTACGTCTAAGTAGACTTTGATGTTTTGACTTTGAAATAGCAAGTTCATATCTGTTAATTTCTGTATGATTTAGCATGTAAATAATTTCTAGCTATGATTATTTCCCTTATTTTTAGAGTGTTGGTCGTCAAATAGAGTCTTAGGGAACAGTAAGCATGAAGGGATGTACACTCTATTCATAGACTGCTGGAATCTCATTTACTCATAATAAATTAACCAGAAAAACTGATTCTTCTGTCTACTGTTACATTTTATGTTTTCTGATAATTTACTAAACTTTGAAAGGATGAATAGGTGTAGAGCAATGAGAGTCTGATTAGAAAAAAGATATGGAGCCGGGCGCGGTGGCTCAAGCCTGTAATCCCAGCACTTTGGGAGGCCGAGACGGGCGGATCACGAGGTCAGGAGATCGAGACCAGCCTGGCTAACATGGTGAAACCCCGTCTCTACTAAAAAAATACAAAAAATTAGCCGGGCGAGGTGGCGGGCGCCTGTAGTCCCAGCTACTCGGGAGGCTGAGGCAGGAGAATGGCGTGAACCCGGGAGGCGGAGCTTGCAGTGAGCTGAGATCCGGCCACTGCACTCCAGCCTGGGGGACAGAGCCAGACTCCGTCTCCAAAAAAAAAAAAAAAAGAAAAAAGATATGGAGACATTTTAAATGGTTGACGTTCTGTAAGTCATAATTTAGTTTTACTAAAAAGTCAGAGGCCCAAACAGTTCAATTTTTTAATGAATGCCCTATTATAAGTAAACATCGAGATGTATATAATTATTAAAATAGGGGAGGAGGGCCACAAGCATCCGTCGTGGTGGAAGAAAGGACTATCAAAACGATTCTACCAGAATTCCATCCGGATTATGGCCTCTCAGCAAGTATAACTTTTCTTTTTTTAGTAATGACTTTGATTACTAGTCTGTTTCCCAATATTATAAAATTGCCTTGTTCTTTAAGAATCATTTAGATATATAAACCTATGTATGGAAAAACAACAGCTAGAGAGGGAGATTGAAATATTTTTGGTTCTCTTAAAAACTAATATTTTTTTTTTCTTCTGATTCCAGCATCTTCACAACTATTTCACAGTGACCCTTGGAATTCCTACTTGGTGTTCTTATGTCTTTTTCGTCATAGCCACCTTGGTTTTTGGCCTTTTTATGGGTCTGGTAAGAGATAATACCAACCTTTTTCTATCTTTAAGGCAAAATGGATTTCATGTACAACCAAAAGGCAACCAAGAAAGAAAAAGCACATAAAAAATAGTATTTTGTGTAATCTAAGTAGTTAAATAGCATTTGCTTGTTTGAGACTGCTTTCATTGGTAATGTGAGATGTAATAGAAAATTTATTAAATTCTTATCTTCTAATCCTATCCTTTAAGTATTTTGAAGATGTGTACTGCCTAGACTATAGACAGTGATAAAAAAAAAAAAAGAGAGAGACCGTACTTGAATTGATAGCTTCTAAGACAGCTGAGTCAGCTGTGATTTCACATGTTGCCTACTTCATTAGAACACTGTAGTGATAAGGCCAGTGTTTTGAATTTGTTCCTTGGGTAGATGCAAGATTTTTGTTGTTGTTGTTCTTATCCTCCAGTTTAAAACGAATCCTGACTAGCTGCTTATGCATACACTCTGGTTTTCCTGAGATAGATAATGTAGTTAAAACAACACAGTTATTCTTTGGGCATGAAAATCAGTATGCAGTATATATCTGTGTATTTTCTCCCCAGGTATTTCAGGCAAGAGTTGAATAATAAATTTATTTATCTAACTATATAGGCAACTATAAATGTTTAGCATGTTGTACTTTTTATTATTTTTTTCTTTCTCTTAACCTAATCTTGATTAGTTTGACTGCATTTTAAACCCTAACTAAACCAAAAAATTTTAAAAATCCTTTAAACTGTATACTAATCACATAGTTCCTAAACCCTATAATGGGAATAATTGACCATTACTAAAAATTTATGTCAAAGAACAGAGTTTAAGGTAAGATTGTCTTAAAGTCTATCCTTATATTTTATAATGAATTTTGACTCTTCAGCAAGTTCTTTTTAAAAATAAGCTTAAAATGTTAACAGTTGACTTACAGTAAGTCGTAACTCCAAGAGGCCAAAGAGGCTCGATTTGACTTTTCCATGAACATGCTTAATACATATCATGGCTTATCTTTGAAACTTGGCTCCTGATGTTAACTTCATGGATAGGAATGGGACTTACTTAGATATCTGTATATGTCCTTCATTAGGTCCTGGGTATGTTCTGTTCTGTTGCATTAATCTTTTTGCTAATTAACACGTCCCCATTGCTCTCGTCTAAAGGGATTCGACACTGGATATAAATAGAATGTGATTGTCTGTGCTTCTCCCATCTGTTGTCTGATGCTAGATTTTTCTAGCAGTGTGTTTTGGGGCTACCATAGTGTGAGGTTCTTGTAGGGGGAACAGTATGAGGTCCCAGGCGAGTCAATGATGGAGTTATAGCGAATGTAGGTTGTGTGTGAACTTGTTGGAAGACTACTGAAAATGCTTAGAGTTTTAGAATATTATTTTTGATGTTGACTACAAGTCCATGAAATTGAGTCAGGCCTGCCTGCCTACACCTTGGATTCCTTTGGAAACCTAGATTCAGATAATCAGTGCAGAAAGGTTATTTGAGGCTTGGCCTGAAGTAAGGAGAGAGTGATTCTAGCTTGTTCAAGTGATTAAGTGAGATAGACTACCCTTCCATAATAAGCAAATAACTTTAACAAAATATTATTAACCTTTTTAACAAAATAATAATAATTTCAAAGCATACGAATCATAAATTTAAAAAGATTCATACATTTATTGTTAATACGTTTCCAAAAAATAACAAACACATATCTGTGTTCAAAGTGCCTGTTTTAGGCTGGGCACAGTGGCTGAGGCCTGTAATCCTGACACTCTGGGAGGCCGAGGCAGGTGGATCATTTGAGCCCAGGAGTTTGAGACCAGCCTGGGCAACATGGTAAAACCCTGTCTCTACAAAAAATACAAAAATTAGCCTTGCATGGTGGCACACACCTGTAGGCCCAGCTACTTGGGAGGCTGAGGTGGGAGGATCACTTGAGCCCAGGAGTTCGAGGCTGCTGTGAGCCATAATCTTGCCACTGTACTCCAGCCTGGGTGACAGAGCTAGACCCTGTCTCCAAAAAAAAAAAAAAAAACCTCTGTATATATATATACACACACACACATATATGTGTATTTATATATACACACACACACACTGCCTTTTCTATAACTGTTAAGTATATTAAAGTAAACACACAACTGCTAGAATTTTTGCCTTTAGTAACCTTTAATTTCTTATGTACTTTTAACTTCTGTTTTGTGAGAGTTACACAATTTGAAACAGCCGCATTCTTATCCCATTTTAAATCATCTATTCCAGAATGACATTTTTGTTAACTTCTAGGATGATAGAGAAGTGTTTCTTAATTGTTTTCATATCTTAGCCACATAGGGAATATTTAAAATGTAGCATGCCAGGGTAAAGGTATACTGAGGGTCAAAGCTGCCTGAGGGGCTCTGAATGGCCCAGACTCCTTGAAGGATGACATGTCTGTGGGGAAGCTAGGATCTAAATTTTTTTTTTTTGTAACCTCACCAACTAAGTCAAAATTAAATGACTAAGTTAGATAGACTAAACCTGAGATAAAATTGTTGAATGTACAATTTTCCAGAATAGAAGAGTAGGATAAATTAAGGTGATGGATATGGTAATTAACCTGATTTGATCATTATACTGTATATACATGCATTGAAACATCACATTGTACCCCATCCGTGTATATATAGTTACTGTGTGTCAATTATAAATAAAAAAGAAAAGTCAGAAAAAAAACATGTCCTGGAATAGCCAGTAAACATGTAACCATCACATTAAAAGGTAAGGTTTTCAAACCGGAATCATTTCAGATGGAATGTTTTTTTCTCTTTGTTGTTCAAATTGATTTAGTGGCTTAGAGCTTATTGTTCCCCAACCCACCAAGCCTTCCTGCAACTCATTGCCCCACCTCCTGGGTCTCCTCAGTTTGGCATTCAGGGCTTTCTCTGGATCCAAGATCCCCCATGGAGATCCAACTTGGTTTAGCCTAGAGCAGCCAGGCGGTGCTGCTGTTCTCTCCTGACTGCCCAGGGCATTAAATGCCCCCTCCTTCAAAGTCATCCTCAGTCCTTGCCCACCCACAGCTGGCTGTAATATTTGTGAAATGTTCTTCCACTCAATCACGGGTTACCCACTGGTAAGGGACAGCCTATATAAAGAGTTGTTTGGTTGTCCAGAATAGTGTATTTAAAAAGACTTGGTTCATAGTGTCTATCTTCTTATACCTGCTTGGTTCATCTATTTATAGTGGGTTCTCGGTAGACTTTCGGCTTTGTGACCACTTTCTAAATTAATATTTTCCTGTATTATGTCACATTTGAAAAGTAGGAAATTCTTAATTATATCCTTGTCTCTTGTGAAGACTTTTGACTAGCTGCTAATTATTAGTCTAAGAATATCTGATTATAGAAGCAAGGCCTCATTTTGAGGCCCTTTGGTAATAAATGTCCTAGCTATTCACTGTAAAATCACTTTTTCCCCTCCAGGTCTTGGTGGTAATATCAGAATGTTTCTATGTGCCGCTTCCAAGGCATTTATCTGAGCGTTCTGGTAAGTACGATAAGCTCCTGTGATCTATAGTGGTTTTGGAATTCTGTGATGTGCCTTTTTGTGCTCATATAGATAGTGGGTTTTCTCTGTGATTTACTAGGTGACCAAATCATCAGTACCACATTTCTTAAAATATGTTTTCTAGGTAGATTTGAACAAAAATTATTTTTCTCCCTTTCTTAAATTAGGAAATAATTCATTTTGGCAATTGCTTTTTCTTTTTAAGTGTGTGCGTTTCATTAATCAGTATCATATTTTCCTTTATTCTAACTAGAACTAGAAGGGAAGAAGGAAAGCTCAATATATATTGAGTCTACTGTGTGCTAGTAACTCTCCTAAGTCCTTTAAAAGCAGTCTTCCCAAATCCTTCCACTGCTGCACACTTCTGGGGCCAGGTGCCCCTGGATTTGCATGTCTTTATTCCAGACTATTTTTGAGACTGCATAAAGATGTTCGTGAGACTTTGTAATTGTTGAATTTTATGTGGGAGTTTAAATAAACTCATGCTTCTTTTTAGTTCTTGAAGTTTTTGAGGCTTTGAGACTTCCATGGATAATTTGAAAATATGATTCTTAGAATTCTTAAAAGTAATAGAATCCCAATATCAAGCATTTTAGGAAAACAAATGAAAATTTATTAGCTCACATAACTGAAAAGCCCAGGGACATTCTAGCTTCAAGCACGGCCTGAGTGATGTTAGGTTTCTCTTTCTGTGTGGCTTATTCATAAGAGCTGTTGACAGTCCTTGCGCATTTTCTCTGTTTAAAAATCCCTGAAGAAAAAGAGGCTTTTTCTCCTGACTCTGACTCAGAACTCCTGGGGAGTACTTTGAGTGGCTTAGCTTGTCACGTTTCTGAACCAATCACCATAACTGATAGAGTCACTGAGCTTTCTACAAGACACAAAATACAGAGCGTAAAGGAAAATTTGCCCTTGCTGCCCACACGTCCTGCTTAAGTCATTATGGTCCATGAAATCTCCAGAGACAGATGGAGAAGCCCTAAATGGGGCTAGGATAACAACCGGAGAATCTGTCCTCTGTGACCATAGCTTCAAGATAGAAAAAACTGTCACTTACCCTCTATTTTTATTTCACAGCTAAACACACTCCATTGATTACTGAATTACCATTGTTTATTCAGAGGATATTCCTCTTTCTTCCCTCCACAGAGCAGAATGGGAGGTCAGAGGAGGCTCATAGGGCTGAACAGTTGCAGGATGCAGAGGAGGAAAAAGATGATTCAAATGAAGAAGAAAACAAAGACAGCCTTGTAGATGATGAAGAAGAGAAAGAAGATCTTGGCGACGAGGATGAAGCAGAGGAAGAAGAGGAGGAGGACAACCTGGCTGCTGGTGTGGATGAGGAGAGAAGTGAGGCCAATGACCAGGGGCCCCCAGGAGAGGACAGTGTGACCCGGGAGGAAGTAGAGCCTGAGGAAGCTGAAGAAGGCATCTCTGAGAAGCCCTGCCCAGCTGACACAGAGGTGGTGGAAGACTCCTTGAGGCAGCGGAAAAGTCAGCATGCTGACAAGGGACTGTAGATTTAATGACACGTTTTCAAGAATACACACCAAAACAATATGTCAGCTTTCCTGTGGCCTGCAGTTTGTACCAAATCCTAAATTTTTCCTGAATGAGCAAGCTTCTCTCTTAAAAGATGCTCTCTAGTCATTTGGTCTCATGGCAGTAAGCCTCGTGTATACTAAGGAGAGTCTTTCAGGTGTGACAATCAGGATATAGAAAAACAAACGTAATGTTGGGATCTGTTTGGGGACTGGGATGGTAACAAGTTCATTTACTTGGGGGTCAGAGAGTCTTGACCAGAGGAGGCCACTTCCAGCCCTAATTAGCACCTTCCAGAGACAAGGCTGCTGCAGGCCCTGCGAAATGAAAGCCAAGCAGGAGCCTTGGCTCCTGAGCATCCTCAAAGTATAGCGTAGACGCCTTGCTTCCTTTTCTTGTGTAGAGTATTTATTTTTCTCAAATTGCAAGAAACATCTGGCACCACAGTGCATGAAAAATCTTTTACAGCTAGAATTTGAAAGGGTCTTAGGTATAGAGAGCAGCTCAGAAGTCATCCCAGCCGTCTGAATCTCCTGTGTTTTATTTCTTACCTATAATTTTTCCAACTTTTCCACCATGGGCATTCAGGCTCTCCACACTCTTCACGATGATCTCTTGGTCAGAGGACTCCAATAGCAGCCAGGTTTACATGAACTCTGTTTGTTTATTCTGACTTAAGGGTTTAGATAATCAGTATCCATAACCCATGAAGCCGTGACTGCCAAACATCTCAAATGAAATGTAGCCATCAGAGACTCCAAAGGAAGTAAGGATTTTACAAGACAGATTAAAAAAAATTGTTTTGTCCAAAATACAGTAGTAGTAGTTGTTGTTTTTAAGTTTTCTTAGCAATATTTTTCAAGCCAGAAGTCCTCTAAGTCTTGCCAGTACAAAGTAGTCTTGTGAAGAACAGTTGAATACTGTTTTGTTTTGTTTTCATCTCAAGGGGTTCCCTGGGTCTTGAACTACTGTAATAATAACTAAAAAACCACTTCTGATTTTCCTTCGGTGATGTGCTTTTGGTGAAAGAATTAATGAACTCTAGTACCTGAAAGTGAAACATTTGGTTTTGTTTCCATCTTCTGTAATCTTCCAAAGAATTATATCTTTGTAAATCTCTCAATACTCAGTCTACTTTAAGTACCCAGGGCGGCTAATTTCTTTTTAAAAAAATCTATCCATCTATTTCTCTCTTACCTGATTTATGTGTTAGAATAAATTCATGAAATTAGATTCCAAGCATATGAAAGATACCTAAAGTTGATTCTATGCCCCTTGGATCCAGACAAAATAATGAGTACAGGTTTAAGAAATTCTAAAAGCTTCTGTCATCTTTAGAAAGGAACATGCAGTATATTTCTATCTGGCTGTTTAAATAACGCTTTCCTTGTATTAACCGCGAGCACGGAGCTCACTGTGGGGGAGGTTCTGAAACTCTGCCCTCCTGTGGTTGAATGAGGATGTTGCAAGACTTGCACAAAGGTTATTCTTCTGACAGCATCAATTTTTAGAGATGGTTCTTTTTCATCTTTCCAGTTCAGTTACTTGACAGTCTTCTTCCCCAGTATGGTGAAGTTTGTTAAGAGTCACCAGTAATTGTGCTTTTCAGATAGTAGTGCAGCTTCAAGATCAAGGCCATCACTGGGCTGATGGGCTGGGAGAACCTTACCATGTGCCTGCCTATTTCCTACCGCCTTAGTCACTGCCCATTTCCTGCCCCCTTGGTCGCTGACACACCTTCACCCAAAGTGCCATGGTTCTGATGGTGGCAGTTCCATCTCCCTGACATCAGAAAGCTTTTCTGGATCAGAGCAGAGCAGGGCCTGCCTGCCCTCGTGTCACTGGATTTGTTTCTCTTATAATTAGCTGAAACAGAGTTTTCAAAGAACAGTAAACTCAGGTTCAGAGGTATTATGGAATAAGAATGGTTTTATAGTTTGGGTTTTCTATATAATGCCTCCCCCTCAAACTGAAATATTCATTTTTTTAGTGGAGTATTTGACTTGAGGGGAGGAAGGGCAGAAATACAGTCTACACTGGCTTTTAAAAATGTAAAGCCAGTTTCCAACTGAACCCCAAATAGTACAGGTTGAACATTCCTGATCCAACAATCCAAAACCCCAAATGCTCCAAAATCTTAAACTTTTTGAGTTTCAACATTTTGTCAGAAGTAGAAAATTTTACACCTGACCTCATTTGACAGGTGGCAGTTACAGTGCAATCAAAACTTTGTTCCATGCACAAGATTCTTAAAAATATTGGATAAAATTACCTTCAAGCTGTGTTGTATAAGGTGTATATAAAACAAATGAATTTTGTGTTTAGACTTGGGTCTACTCCCAAGATACCTCCTTATATATATACAAAAATCCCCAAATCCAAAAATATTTGAAACACTTCTGGTCCCACACATTCTGGATAAGGGATATTTGACCAATATCTAATTATATAATAAGAAAAATATATTTTCTTTCTTTTTTTTTTTTTTTTGAGATGGAGTTTCACTCTTGTTGCCTAGGCTGCAATGGCACAATCTTGGCTTACTGCAATCTCCGCCTCCCTAGTTCAAGGGATTCTCCTGCCCCAGCCTCCCAGGTAGCTGAGATTACAGGCATGTGCCACCGTGCCTGGCTGATCTTGTATTTTTAATAGAGACAGGGTCTCGCCATGTTGGTCAGACTGGTCTTGAACTCCTGACCTCAGGTGATCTGCCTGCCTCAGCCTCCTAAAATGCTGGGATTACAGGCGTGAGCTACCACACCTGGCAGAAAATGTATTTTCTTGCTCAGCAGTACTTTAAAAAAGAAATTGAAAGGTGAGGAGAAAAACATCTTGGAGAAGAGGACCCATTAAAACTTTAAATATCTGTGGAAACCATTTTTCCTGATTTTCCCTTTTTTAACATCGTGGCAAAGATGGGTTTTTTTCCCAAATGACATGATAAGTATGTAACTAATTTAATGTCTTTCCACTTGAATATTTTAGGTTTGTTTACAATACTTAATATAAAACTAAAGGAGAAAAGTCAACCTAAAATAATTTAAGCTTAAAATTATATGAACATTTCTATAAGAGTTTGTGGGTTTTTTCTGTAGATAATATATTTGATCCAGAACTCAAGTGCGTGGAAATATGATTTTGATTTTTAAAATAAAAAAAAAAAATTAAAATCATGCTTCCCTCTATTGCAATACCAGTTATTTAGTCACAGAATGGTATTTTATGTAAATTAAAATTAGGTGAATGCAATGCAGGTTACTGGTTTTGGAATGGGAATGTGCAGTGCTTTATGTTTGGGGAGTTGGAGCAGGGTGCCTCTTCATCAATTAAAAGGAAAGTTTGAAACTTCTGATTACCTTTATGTTGGTTTCTCTTATTATTTATCTCTTGCTAGATCTGCTAAACCAACCGAGCTTGCTCAGAGATCTCATACTGAAGCACCATACAGGCAATCCACATCTTTCTTTCCCTTTGAAGTATAGTCATTGGATGGGATGAGGTGCGGGCCTGTTGGGTTCACAGGGCCTTGCACTACATGGGCACATACTTACAAGCTCATCTTGTGCATAGAATCCCTGTCTGTTAGCCACAGGCCTCTTTAACTACATACATTCAAAATAACTACTATAGTAGAAAATAGATAAGCTTCAGCTGAGTTGGCTTTTGATAGTGGAAAAAGCCAAAATTTGACTTTTTATGGCGAAAATTCCTTGTTGACAGCTGTAATATTCTGATATGATTTGGGAATATATCAGTCTGCAGAACCTGCATCCTGTAAAAACACCTATGGGGTAGATGATAAAAGTCATTTTTTAAGGCAAGTACTTACCATGTGACTTTTTATTACCAAATGCATCAGTAGTGGAGCTGGTATGTTGTTGTATAGGATGGAAACATTGAAAGTCCAGAGAAAAATAAATTTTAAGAAAAGGTGGAAAAGATAGGGTAAACCTGAGATTGCAGCATAAAATCTTTAGTATGAAGTGAGAGAAAGAAGAGGGAGACTGGTTCTCTTGCTCGTATCAATAGGCTATCTGTCTTTCATCTTGGTGTTGCAGTGTTACTTCTGTCAGTATTATAAATATGTGGTTGACCCATCCTGTCAGATGTACCAGCATTTTTGAAAGAGTTCATTCAAATCTCCTACGCCAACAGAAAAGTTCCTTCTTGCGTAATATCTCTTTACCTCAGTCCTACATTTTGATTCTCTGGAGGAGGTTTTAGCTTGTTTTAAAAAGCCAAATTTGGAGTCATCAAGTCTGCTGAACCTGATGGGGCAGCTTTTTGAACAGCTTTCCGGAAGCAAGAGCTTCAGTTGAAAAGCCCTTTCTTTGATCGCTTCAGCCCAGGACATGGCCTTCACATGGCTTATTCTCAGTAAAGCTTTATGTAGACTGTGACACTCTATATGTGTGACTCATACAACTTTGACGTGTTTCTGAAGTAGTTTAATCATATTTGTTATTAGCCTCTTTGTGGAAATGCAATTTTTATACTAAAAACATTGCTTATTTGCAATGCGGTATGTTATAAATGTGTTGTTTATATTATTTGTATTAGTCTTAGCCTAATGAACCTAATTATTTTTCTTTCTGTATTTTTTGCTTCCTCAAATAGCATCTGCAGCAATTGGAATGAGAAATCCAGATACGTGTTTCAAGTAGTACATTGCCTGAATCACAAATCACTTGATCACAGTATTGTATATAATCCCTGATCCTATTTGTTTCATTTTATTGTAAATTCCCATTTGCATCAAAACCTAATGATAGTGATTAATAAGTAAAAACAAATGGTGTATTGCTTTTCATACAAGTGTTTTCACAAAAGCCATTTGCCTAGGCAGCAAAAAATATTAATTTGTTAAAAAAATTTTCCTTCGTGTCCATCCTCCATCTAGTCTGTTCATTCATTCTCTCTCTTTCTCCCTTCCTGACTCGGTGAAACTCAGACCACGTGCCTTTTAGTTGCTCTGGAAAGTGCACAAAACCAAGACTGGGTCCAAAGATCCAAGGCCCTTCCAGCCACTGTGTTGCCTTCAGAAACCTTTGGGGTCTCCCTCTGTCCTGAGGTCTTGGGGTAGCCAGATGGCAAGGGATGCTACTAATCCCCCAAGACACTGTGGATTGGCCTCGTCCTTGGGGCTTTCAGAAAACTCCCTTCTACACCGAACGCTCGCCACCACTGTAGTGGAAAAACATCAAGGAGGTAAAGTGAGTCCTTGAAACACCCTCAGAGACTGAAACAATGGAGATTTGATTTTTGTCTTCTGGAAGATGGTGGGAGATGTGTGTAGTGAGAAGACGGTTATTAAACCTGCACACCACCAAGGCCCTCCCTCAGAGATACTGGCTCAGAATGCTTATTTGCCTATACAGAGAAAAATGTCTGTCATGCTGTCTGCCTAGAAGACTTTGGTTATTCATCCTTGCCTATAGCAAAACTTGCAGCTTTCAAGCCAGCAACACTGAATTACAAATTTAACCTCCTGCTTTGCTCTAGTCTTGAATGCTCTTTGGAACATATTTCACAATAATAGAAATTCTTTCTTAGAACATGTGAGCTTCTTGATATTGATAACTGTGTTACAGTAGCCCAGGCTGTACTAACAGATCCCCCAAATCTCGGGGGCTTTAAGAACAAGAATTGTATTACTGATTCACAGAGGCCAAGCCAGGCATCCCAGGCAGGCTCTGTCCTATGCAGGTTTTTCTGGGCCTCAAGGTCAAGGGAGGCTTTGCCGTTTAACATGTGGCTGCTGGGCTGGGCATGGTGGATTACACCTGTAATCCCAACACTTTGGGAGGCCGAGGCAGGTGGATCACCTGAGGTCAAGAGCTCGAGATCAGCCTTAGTAACGTGGTGAAACCCTGTCTCTATTAAAAATACAAAAATTAGCCAGGCGTAGTGGCAGGTGCTTATAATCCCAGCTACTCAGGAGGCTGAGGCAGGAGAATTGCTTGAACTCGGGAGGCGGAGATTGCAGTGAGCCAAGATCATGCCATTGCACTCCAGCCTCGGCGACAGTGTGAGACTCCATGTCAAAACAAACAACAACAACAAGAAAACGTGACTGCTAAGGTGGCTGTGATCATTTCCATCCCAGTCAGTCAGAAGGAGTAACAGATGGAGGAACATTGCTGAGAGATTTTAAAGCGAGGCTGCCGCGCCTGTGTCATTTATGTTCACATTTCCTGTGAGAGAACTTACTCACAGGGTCATGCCTAACTGAAAGGAAGACACGGATGTGTAATCTTGCTGTGTGCTTAAGAACAAAGGGAACTTGAGAGCTAGCAATCTCGTGCCACAATGACTTTTTCTTGCCCACCTTTGTAAGCCTAGGACCTTCTATACAGTAAGCTCCTGGGACATAGTATAAATGCACATATGGCAGGAGAGGACAGAGTACCTATGGCCTCAGTGCTGGCGATCTTCCTGCTGGACTTGACCACTGTGGCTCTTCAAGGTACCAGAGTTTTCGAACTGAAAATTGTCATTTCATGGAGTTTGTATTTTACTTGGGAAGGTGAATATTAGCAGGAAAAGTTACAAGTGGAAAAGTTAACAAATGCTATATGAGTTTATAAAAAGGAACCTGACCTAGGCTGAGGGTGTAGATGGTATGTGTGACCAGGAGGGCTACATTTGGGGCTGCGGAGGCTGAGGTGGGTATGGGACCCCTTGGGCACACACAAGCAACCTTTAAGCAACGTGTGTGGAAACAGAGGATAGCACTGATCTCAAAGAGAATGTCTTTACTAAGCCATCATGGTAGATTCTTGCCCTCATTTTCTTTCTTATGTGGGAGTGATGGAGGCACAGTTTCTTTCTAATCTTTCCATGAGCTTTTTCTCATTTCAATATCTTTGATATCCCAGTCAGTAGGCTGGGCACAGTGGCTCAGGCCTGTGATCCCAGCACTTTGGAAGGCCGAGGTGGGTGGATCGTTTGAGCTCAGGAGTGCAAGACCTGCCTGGGCAACATGACGAAACTCCGTCTCTACAAGGGATACGAAAATTAGTCGGGCATGGTGGTGCCTGCCTGAAGTCCCAGCTACTTGAGAAGCTGAGGAGGGAGGATTGCCTGAGCCTGGGGAGGTTGAGGCTGCAGTGAGCAGTGATTGTGCTACTCCACACCAGTCTGGATGACAGAGCAAGACCCTATGTTTAAAAAAAAAAAAAAAAATAGCCGACGGGGCTGAAGGGCTGGGAGCGAGGAACGCGGTGGGCTGCTCTTAGGAAGGAACTCGGGGAAGTGACAGCTGAGCAGAGACCTGAGGAAGGAGTGAGACACCAGGCCGGAAAGGAAGAAGGTAGAGCTC
>NW_012115121.1:2317130-2318084 GCF_000951035.1 Colobus angolensis palliatus
AATAATAATAATAATAATAATGACTTCAAAAAGCAGCCCATGATTATTCTTAGCTGGGGCGAGAACTGCCTCATTCATAATATGTAAATGAAGTGATTTATGGCCAAACCCAAGTCAGGGAGGCCTTTGTGTATAATATACCAAAAAGGGCTTTATGATTGAGTAATATTTAAATTGGTGACCTTTAATAGGCTGATCATGTCAATCTCCAAGGGTAAGTTTAGTTTCTAACATTTTCAAATTTACTTGAAAAGTGATATTGTGAAATAGATTATTTGAAAACCATCACACTACAAAAACTAGAAATGCTGACTAAAATATAACCAGTATCGTTTTAAAGATAGAACTGAGCTCAAAAGAGAGTAAGAAAAATTCACAAAGCCAAAAACCAAGATGTCAATAAATATGACCTGATATCAGAACTGCCACCAGTGGTGGTGGAGAGAGCAGCAGCTCCCTTAGGTAACCAGAGAGAGTACATTTTATTGTCCATGTAAGTATAGGATGCAAAGCCTTGACTATAGCCAAGTTAGAAAGCTGGAACTGATACTACATAAAATTCCCAGCTACATCCTTGGTGAAATAAAAGATCTCACTAGAACATAGACACTTCAAGAAACCTTTTCTGTCTTAGCCTGGTCTATGTGTTGAAAAATAATAGACTTGCCTAAGAAATCACAATCAATGGTCTGACCTCACACAACTTTGAGTTTGAATTTACAGTAGCTTCATAGTCTCAAAAGGACCTAAACCAAAACAACTCTCATAAAAGGGCTAATGGGGTTGGCAGGATGTGCCCATGGTGGGGCGGGGGAGGGGGGAACGGATATGCTAGCTGAAGCAAGCACAGAGCTGCCCTTGAAAACACCCTCGGCCTGGCGCGGTGGCTCAAGCCTGTAATCCCAGCACTTTGGGAGGCCGAGACGGGCGGATCACGAGGTCAGGAGATCGAGA
>NW_012115121.1:2318305-2327277 GCF_000951035.1 Colobus angolensis palliatus
AAAAGAAAAGAAAAGAAAACACCCTCAGTCTGGCTTAAAGATTCTGATAGATAAAGTCTCACTTAAAATAAACTCATAATTCAAAATTACATATCACACAAGGAAACTATCAGATAGCAAAGTGAGACTTGCTTAAACCCTGGGGATAAAATTATTAAATAGAAGCTTTAGATGAAAAGAAAAATAAGCATGTAACACATAACACAAAAGAATTAAGCACTTTTTTTCCCTCAAAATAATATATTTTAGGTTCATCCATCTTGCATGTATCAGTAGTTCAATTCTTTTTATTGGTGTGTAGTATTTCATTGCATAAATATTCAATGTGTTTCTTATACCTTCCACTAGTCACAGACCTATAGAGAGTTTCTAGTTCTTAGCTGGTCCTTTGAATATTTTGATTGTGAGACATCCCCTGGACTATTTTACTAATAATCTTTGGGAGAAATGCCAAAATGTTAGAAATATATTCCTCAGGATTTTCCAAGATTTGTTCTTGTAGAAAGCAACATATATTACCCTAGCAAGGAGCAGATGTTTGAGAACACAAACACTGGAACGCGTCTTCCTGGGGTTGGATCCCAGGAAGACTCTGGGATCTGCCACTCGCCAGCGGTGGTGTGTATTTGAGTAAGTTACCCAACTTCTCCGTTTGTCATATTTACAGTGGGGATAATAAAAGACTTCACATCCACTAATGAAGGTCTAGACATTTTTAACCACCCCTCCCAATGAAGACAACCAGGAAAGCTGATTTTAAAATGTAAGTATAGCTACACACTTGAAGGCATCAAAGTTTACAAGATGATGAAGGATATCAGGCCAAGATCTAGGAGAAATTGTAAGGTCAGGAATGTGATCCTGTTGTTTGGGGCTGTGTTTCTCCTGAGGGCATTTACTGTTCATGGAGTACGGGTAAGGGGTGTGTTGAGAGGCTGAGTGATGGTTATGAGAACTTTATCTTCTGAGGAGACAGGGAATGGCTAAGGACGGGAGGGCCTGTGAAGGACTCACATTAGGAATTAGGATGAACCATAAGTCAGCAGACCCCACAGACACTGAAACTCAGCCTTGGCCTATCCAACTTCTGAAATCAGGATGATGCAATCCTGGAAGTCAGTGTAAATGCTGGGGGAAGTTAACTGGTGGAGGTTGAGTTCCTAGGTTGGATGGCAAGTTTTCTACCTTTTTTTGCTATGAGATAGCAAGCCATAGTTTCAATAAATCCAGAGGTTCATAAAGCTTTATCATTGTGGACTGTCGCATTCAAAGGACTATAATCTAGCTATCGAAAGTGAAAATCGACTCCTTATTTTTCTTTCTTTCTTTGCCTCTTTTAGTCCCCAAAGCTATCCCTGTGCTCCACTTCCCCTCTTTTTGTCTTTATGCCTGAAAATTCTCTGGGGTGTTTCCAAAGTGCAAGCACTCATTGTTCTCTTTTCCTAACCACTCTCCTCTTACCTACTACTTCTCCGTCTTTACTCCTGAGAGAAAGCTTCTTTCTCCACAGTTCCCTTCTAACACTCTTATCCCATCTCTGCTTATAAGATTCTTCTCACTGCATAATAAAGCCATGGAGCTCCAGAAAAGTAGTAAATACCAAAATGGCATTGCCAGAATTTTCCTTGATTGGGGAGGAGGTGGGTGGGAGGCCATGAATATCCATGTGTCAAAAGGAGCTGTGCCTACGTGTCTATTACACTTTACATCTGCTGCCCCCCAACTTCTCTAGTGTATACTGGGTAGATCAAAATTCCTGTCAGGAACTTCACAAAGAAGTTCAAGCTTAGCTTCCTCCACCAAAATTCATCATTGTCCTCTCTGCAAACACTGGAGGCAAAGAATGGGAGAACTCCCTGATGGCCAACATATTACATTTAGGATTTAATGACACTCTCCCTCCCTCCCTCCTTCCCCATTTGGAGACTCACTAGTCCTCTCCTCCACTCCCCATTCCTCAGGTAAGGAAAGATGATTCAGTATTAAATACCCTTAGGATGGAAACTACCCCTAGATCTCCTCTTCTCCATGGTAGAAGTAAACACTGATCATGTCCAGTCCTCCAAGTTTGGCTAGGCAGACTGGGGTGATCCTCATGTAGACTTATCCATGTTGAGTTCTTAAAATCTCTCATTGCAGGAAACCTGCTTGCCCTGGAGGCAAATTGGTGCCCAGTCTCCAAGAAGAGCTCTCTGTGGGCCCATGCTTGGCATTTGGATCCTGCTTATGTTCACCCCTTATTAAAAGACTAACAAAGATGGAGTGTTTTTACTATGACTTCTGGCTCCCTAAATCTGTTCAAGGCCTCTAGTGTGAGCCCCATTATATGGTCTTGGAGGCTGTTACATTTCATTCATTTTCCTCCTCAGGTTAGGTCATCTTCACCAATAATGAGAGGTCATATGACTCTTGCTTTAGGATTAAAACCCAGAAAATAATGACTTGCTCAACCATCTGCTCTAACCAGGACATTTGCCAAGCCTCATTCCATTACTCCTGGCAGACATTCCACCTTAGGAATTGTTTAAGCCACTTGCTTCTTATGGGTACATCCTCTCAAAAACATCTGTAACATGAATAGCAGCTTTTCTAGCTATAACTTTATAAATCGGCCCTGGTGTAGGATAGTAGGTGCTATATTTCTTAGTTTTGTGTCCACACATAACATTTTAGTGTAATGCTCAAATCACAACTCAAGGTTTTCCAATTTGGCCCTTCCTTGGCCTGTTATTTTCCACAAATTTCTCAAGTTTCTGGGAGCTATTAGCCTGTTGCAACAGTTCCAAAGCCTGGTTGAAGTTGACTTCCATGGCAGCAGCCAGATAGATGCCTTTGGAATGAATGTGCTCAGCACAGTAGAGCAGGCAGCAGATTTGACTGCTCCAAGCAGGATTGACATGGTCTGTCTGCCTCTGTTAAGAAGGCAATGTATGTTCTTGAGAGGGCCACTGAAGCTGTCTTAAACTTAATATCCAGTTTGCAGTTTCACAAGGGATATTTTTCTTTTAAAGATAATCTCAATTTTACTGCATTATATTTGTTTCATAAGTCTGATTTTCAAGGCCGGGCGCGGTGGCTCAAGCCTGTAATCCCTGCACTTTGGGAGGCTGAGGCGAGCGGATCACGAGGTCAGGAGATCGAGACCATGGTGAAACCCTGTCTCTACTAAAACTACAAAAAATTAGCCGGGCGAGGTGGCGGACACTTGTAGTCCCAGCTACTCGGGAGGCTGAGGCAGGAGAATGGCGGGAACCCGGGAGGCAGAGCCTGCAGTGAGCCAAGATCACACCATTGCACTCCAGCCCGGGCGACAGAGCAAGACTCTGTCTCAAAAAAAAAAAAAGTCTGATTTTCAAATTGGAACCATGCGTCTCCTCCTCCTCCCTACCAAATTACAGTTTTTATTGTATCAAAGCCTCAACCACATTGCTTGGGCCTTCTGGAGTTGTAAGAACTCACTCTTAACTTCCTGTTTATTTATTCCATTGTTCCAAGAGTCTGGTTTTCATGGCAAGTATACACTATTGACTCAGGTAATAATTTAAATCAAGGTGCAGTTGGGTATCACATTATACACACGAAGACCTGGAGATTCACGTCTAGAATGTAACCCATCTAAATTCCGTGACTCTACATGGCCCAGTATTTCTAGCCCACGAAACTCAGCCCAGGAGCCAGAAACACAAATTATTTTATCTCTGGAAAAATAATGAGAATCTAATTTATTATCTAGACTAACATTTCTTAAAAGCTCCGTGCATTTCTTTTATTATTCTACTCTCTCATACACGGGTCCGTGGGGCTGCTCTTCGACTTCTACCTTCTTTCGCGTTCTCTATTTTCTTCCCTCACAAACTTTCCCTTCCATACTTTTTGCATAAACTCTTGCTTTTTTCCTTCTCCTTCTCCATCCCTTTCAAACCTCAATTTTTCTCCTTTCGCAAGTCTCAACCTTTTCCACTACAAATATTTCTATTTTTCTTTTTCCTCTTTCCTCTTTACCTGACTGCCCTGAGTTTATATAATAGGGTCTAAGGGTAGGTGGAGCGGATGAAGCAAGAAACAGGAGAAAGCTATGTTATTCCTTGCTGAGGCCAGGAGGAAATCGTCAAACACTTATAAATTAAAGCTGATATAATTTGTTACCTCTGTGGACTATATTTTTGCTGACTACCTCTCCACTAGCACCATCTTTCAGTCTTCGATCTAAAACCAGAAATAAGACAATTGTTCTTCCTTCCCCAGCACTTACTTATAGCAAGTTTCACATTTGAGTGAAAGATGGTATATTCAGTTTCCAAGTTAGTGACATTAATTCCTTTCAGTTTTTCTTGCATGCCCAGAAGTGAATTAGCCTTGAGGGTGTAGAAAAAGCAAATCTCACACTTGCTGCTCCAGCATAGGAAAAGAATTGTCCTTCTGCCCCTCTTTTTCTCTCCATGTCACTGTCATAATGTTACCAAACAAGTATAGAATGGCTAAGGTATTTAATTCTGAAAGCAATTCAATTTTATATGTAAAAATTTATCCAGAGGAATTCGTTCATCTCATTTCATTCTGGTCTACTCAAAGAAATAGACTTCCAGTCACAGCGATCATTATTAATCAGTTTTCTTTTATGTAAAAGAAAAAAATCTAAAGTCAATGGGAAATTCGAGAAAACTTATTATGAAAGTTTGCACAAGTATGGGTTGATTTTTTAGAACTACAACTTCTCTAGTTTAGCTAAAATTCAACAGAGACTTCTACTCTTGACATAACTCAGTGAAAACAAAAAGTTTGAGAGTTCTTGTAAAAATTTCTAAAACATGCATTGCTACATCATTTGTCAAAAAAAGCACTTAGGCTGAAAGACTAGAATATGTTTCAATTTATAGTAACCGCCATAAAATAATAATTTGTGAAGCCTTCTGAATTCTGATTTCCTGAACTAGCTCAGTGTTTTCTGCTACAAATTTAACCAGGAGATTTACAGATTTGTTATTACCTGAGTGTGGCATGATTTCAAAATCCTCAAACACTCTCATAATTTACCTTTGGACTGGAAAATAGCTCTTTAATGATAAAAAATGAATACCTTGAACTTTTCTGTTATAATAATCCAGTTGAAAGTTGCTACTTAACAATTTTTTTGGAAGTGTAATGCCAATTGAGGATACCGTCTTTTGAAATGTGTTTTGTGAAAATTATGATAACATGAGAGGTTTGATTTAGATTCCTGTGTTCCATAGAAGCAGCCTGGTGTGAGCACTACCTTTGAGTCAGAACACTTAAGGTCTCCCTCAACTTACCCACTACTTGAACAATACTATGTAAATCATTTAACCCTTCTGTTCAGAATCCAAGCTATCTATGGCTTAATATCCAAATTAATCAGGCTGGGCGCGGTGGCTCAAGCCTGTAATCCCAGCACTTTGGGAGGCCGAGAGGGGCGGATCACGAGGTCAGGAGATCGAAACCATCCTGGCTAACACGGTAAAACCCCGTCTCTACTAAAAATACAAAAAACTAGCTGGGCGAGGTGGCGGCACCTGTAGTCCCAGCTACTCAAGAGGCTGAGGCAGGAGAATGGCGTGAACCCGGGAGGCGGAGCTTGCAGTGAGCTGAGATCTGGCCACAGCACTCCAGCCTGGGTGACAGAGTGAGACTCCGTCAAAAAAAAAAAAAAAAAAAAAATTAATCTGACTTGATTATTCCACAGTCTTCATCAACATAATTTTATTATTCCAGAAAACACTTGCCCAGAAAGATGAAAGTTACAAATAACTATACTGTGTTTTTCCAGAAACTTTCTAAAAGACTCATCAGACTCTTCAATAGAAGGCATCAAATGATAGCGTTCAAGTTTTTTTGCCTTACGGTGTTCATTGATCCTACTCTGATCCTTACCCAGGCCTAACCAATCCTCCTGCCAGTCTCAAAGAAATACTTAAAGGAAACTTCCAAATATCAATAAATCTCCCAATTTTGCTATTCCTCCCTCTGAGATACAATTAAGACTGTTGAGGTAGGGCTGTGATACCACAGTAAGCAATAAGCTCGACTTTGTCCTATCAATAGGTTGTTTTAGGGAGATTCTGGGAAGCCAGCATTGGACATGAGACTCAGTATCTTTTATTTATTAAATGATATTGTTGGACTACACTGGTGGTTCTCAACTGGGGTTTTATACTAGAATAACTTGGCTTTTAAACGTTACAGATAATTTATTTCAGAATTATTTCAGAATCCCTTGAGCAAGGTGGGCTCTAAGGATGTGACTGCAGTCCTGTAGGACTTCATGCCCAGAAGGGCCCAGAGGTGTGCTTAAATGCTATGTTGTTGATGTTATTATATTTTGTTAGTATTATTGAGACAAGATCTCATTTTGTCCCAGGCTGAATTGCAGTGGTGTAATTGTGGCTCACTGCAGCCTCGACCTCCTGGGTTCAAGCAATAACCCTCCTGCCTCAGCCTCCCGAGTAATTGGGACTACAGGCATGTAGCCACCATGCTCGGCTACTTTTTGTATTTTTTGGTAGAGATAGGGGCTCACTGTGTTGCCCCGGCTGGTCTTGAATTCCCAGATTTCAGCAGTTCTCCCACCTTGACCTCCCAAAATATTGGGATTACAGGCATGAGCCACCATGCCCTGCATTTTCACTTTGCATGGAGTTTGCAAATTATGTAACTGGCCTTGTTCTTTGGAGATAAAGCATGAACATTTTTTACCTCTTCAAGTGATTTTAATGTGCGGCCAGGGTTAAGAAACAGGATGAGGACTTTTCATTGAGCTATAAAACATAACAATAATACAGCTGGCATTTATTGAGTGTTTTACATGCACTATCTCATTAAGAGATGGGATTTGAACCCCAGAAGTCTTAGTTCTCAATCTGTGTGCCAAATCATTATTGCAGTCATACATGGCTGAATGATGAAGACACATCCTGAGAAATATGTCATTAGGCAATTTTATTGTTAGGAATATCATGGAGTGTACAAATTTATATGGTAGACTCTACTGCACACTTAGGCTATATGTAGCCTATTACTCCTAGTCTACAAACCTGCACACCATGTTAGTGTGCTCAATACTGTAGGCAATTGTAACACAATGGTATTTGTTTATTTAAATGTATCCAAACATAGAAAAGGTTCTGTAAAAATATGGTATTATAATCTTATGGTACCACTGTCATATATGAGGTCTGTCTGTATATGTGCTGACCACAGCATTGTTTTACAGCACCTGACTATACAGTGCCTCTGTTGAGGAATGGATTCCTTAAGCCAATATCTAGTGAATGCATCTATATTGATTTGCTATTGCTGCAGTAACAAATTTTCACAAGTTTAGTGGCTTAAAACAACCCAAATTTATTATCTTGCAATTCTGGAAGTCAGAAGTTATGAGTCTTAGGCAGCTAAAATCAGAATGTCAGTAAATTGCATTCCTTCTGGAGGCTTCAGGGAAGAAATTGTCTCTCCCAGCTTCTAGAGACTGCCAGCATTCTGTGGCTTGCGTTCTGTCATTCCAATCTCTGCTTTCACCATTACATCACATCCTGGGCTCCTGCCTCACCCTCCTGGGTAGCTGTGACTAAAGGCACGTGCCAGCTATTTAAAAAAAATTTTTGGTCTTATTTTCTTGCCTCAGCTGGTGTCGAACTTTAAGGCTTTAAGGGATTCTCCTGCCTTGACTTCTCGTACTGTCAAGATTACAGGCAGGAGCCACCATGCCTGGCTGACTTCGGTTTTTAAGTTTCATCATCTGGCCATCAGTTCAAATGAGAGAGGATGAGGCTTGGATGAGGATGGCTGAAATTCACATGGTATTTAATGGTGGGACTTGGGACATAATTTCATGTTAAAACGAATAGGACATGTTACTGGATTAGATGTAGATGATGAAAGAGAAAAGAATTAGTAATGTTTCCTAGGTTTTGGTCTGGGCATCATGGGTGAATGATCATGAAGATGAAATTATTGGATTAAGCTACTGTTAGAAGTGAGTATCTTATTTTGTATTTCCATCAGACATCTACAACTGATAGAGCTGTAAAATAGCTCAAAGATAAAGACAGACTAGTATCAGATAATCTGGAATGTTGTGATCTAAATAATCGTAATTTTCCATTGAATCACATATATTTTTTGCCTACATACAGATAATCTCTGTGAAGGAATATTTATTAGAAATCCATGGAACCTAGTTTGGGAAACTACTTTGGAAGTTGTTGCTTTTCTGTAAGTGTGCCAAACAAAGGAGGTCGACAAAAAGCAGATAGATGGATAGATTATGTGCCTCACTAGTCGAATTTTAATTCCAAGTACTGCTTATTTTATATGTATCCAAACATTTTGAGGCCTTACATATCCTCTATGTGCAGGCACCATTTATTAATAATATTATTAGATTTTTTCAGCAGTAGATAATAACTCCAGACTAGAAGAATCATAAAAACGCATTTTCTTTCTACTTAGAAATGTTGATTAAAATAAAAATCTGACTATATGACCGTAGTTTTTCAGTCCATCATTTTATATTTCTGTGCTTTTTCAACTGTCCATTGAGAAATTGTTTCCTGTAAATTGAAACTGATGCTATGTCTTTTCCGGAAAATACTGATGCCTATCAATACTGAAACCTTACTAACAGAAACTTTCCTGTTACTGAAAGCTGAAGAGGCAGAATAATTTGTATCATATCTATCCACATGATTTCTGGAAAATCCTATTAAGATAAAAGGGGTAAGAACTGTGAGCTGGCCTGCTTCCCAGTGTTGTCTAACGACTGTCTAACTAAAGAGATAAATGTAGATACTCAAGTGGAGAAAAAAGGTAGAAGCATGTGTGCTGAGGACTTGTGTGAAAACGAGGCTAATGTTATTGTTTCCAGAAGTGACATAAGAGGTCAGAGGGGACAATTGACTTAGATAATATTTTGACAGTCACTTGATACTGAAAATGTTCAGATGGATTTTTTTTTT
>NW_012115121.1:2327442-2330790 GCF_000951035.1 Colobus angolensis palliatus
ACTGGACCCAATGTTACTAAAGAAGGGACAACCACAGAAATTGTTTTCATAAGAAGAATTAATGTTTTCCAATTTTGTCTTAGCCTAAGATCTGTATATCTTTTGTTGAGTGAGTTTACATATTAATTTTATATATTGTAATGATGTATTATGCATAATCATACGATATAATATATATCAATATAATATTGTATTCAATGAATATATTTACAGTGAAAAGCAAAGAGACTATATTATTATAACTTATGAAACCTAATGCTGGGTAAACTCATGATTTCCACTCAGAGTTTTCAAAAATTATTAGTATCAGTCCTCACATCATTAACTTATGTTGGTCACACTGAACATTTGCTACTAATGGTCCCAAAGCAGATAAAAGAAACAGTCCTGCCAAACAATCCCTCCGTAATAATAAAGTAGAAAATAAACATTGTTTTCCTTTTTTTTTTTTTTTTTTTTGAGAGGGAGTCTCGCTCTGTCGCCCAGGCCGGAGTGCAGTGGCGCAATCTCAGCTCACTGCAAGTTCTGCCGCCCGGGTTCATGCCATTCTCCTGCCTCAGCTTCCTGAGTAGCTGGGACTTTTACAGGTGCCCACCACCATGCCCAACTAATTTTTTGTATTTTTAGTAGAGACGGGGTTTCACCGTGTTAGCTGGGATGGTCTCAATCTCCTGACCTTGTGATCCACCCGCCTCAGCCTCCCAAAGTGCTGGGATTACAGGCATGTGCCACAGCGCCCGGCCTTTCTTTTGTTTTTAATTGAATAGATAGGGTCTTGCTATGTTGCCCAGGCTGGTATCGAACTCTTAGCTGCAAGGGATCCTGCAGCCTCAGTCTCCCAAGTTGGGATTACAGGTGTGAGCTACCACATCTGGCCCACGAACAAGGTTTTATTATAACATTGTCTCATTGTAACTTAGAAAGAAAGTCAACCACGGAAAAACCTGTCATGTGCTCCTGAGTTACCCATTGCTGGGGCTTTACAGATACATAAAAAATGGAACACCTGAAAAATGGTCTGTTTTTATTTTCTATAATGAAAATAGGTGTACTTCCCCAGGTGCTGCACAGAAGTTGACAAGCAATCTTTGTTTTCCTTATTATAATGAGGCTATTCACATAAGGTAAATTCATAAGAGCTTACAGAACCTTAGGAACATTCTTTTGTTTTTTATTATCCAGGAGAGATCTGGGATAGTGATGATCTCATCTAACACACTGAGTCTTTCTTTGAACTTGACAGCTGTTAAATGGTTCATTAGGAAAAGAGGCCCATTACTCAGGACATAATCCCATTGGCAGTATCCTGACACAACTGTTAGGGTTAATATCTACCTAGATGCTGGGGTTCAAGGTTAGAATATTTGTTTTGTATCTATCTTTTTGTATAGAGCAGATAACTTCTTCAGTTAGGATTTCAAAATGCAAAGTGCCCTGTCTTAGCAGTTGGTTAGATATTTTATCTCTTTCTAATGTAACAAACTATGAGGTCCTCCATTTTTTTGGCACGTGGTTTCATAACAGGATTTTACAAGGAAACCGGAGGGGAATCCATCATTCTACTCCTGTGGCATCAGAAGCTACATTCTGGGGCACTTGGAATATTCTCAGAGTTTCTGTTCTGCCCTGGCTGACAGTGTTGGATTAATTTAGAAAATTTCACTTGAGGCTGGGCACGGTGGCTCATGCCTGTAATCCTAGCACTTTGGGAGGCTGAGGCAAGAAGATTGCTTGAGGCCAGGAGTTTGAGAAAATATTTCAGTTAATAAGAGCCAGAACAGAATTGTCAAATCAAGATTTTTCTTATAATATTGAGTATAAAAATCACAGAATATGCACACATACACGCATACCCATGCTAGAGAAAACAAAACAAGAATCGCTTTTAATGAGTATTTCTGGGATTTTACTCCATGAGACTAATTTCAATGACTTCTAGTATCACTGGTCTTACAGATACTATATTATACTATTGCTACAATTGACTTTCAGTTAACCATAAATTGCAGCTTAGCTTAAATGTAAGGTAAGCTGCAATTTCATTTATTTGTATATATAAAACATTATGTGTATAGTATATGTGCATGTATCTATGTGTATGTATATAATACATATCATGCTGTTAACCTTATTACATCCTGTCTTTGGCATCGCAGTGAATTGCGATCTGGGTCACTGCGGAGCTGCGTTTGGATGCTAGTAAAAGACACTCCAGGCCTGGTGTGGTGGCTCACGTTTGTAATCCCAGCACTTTGGGAGGCCGAGGAGGGCAGATTGTGAGATCAGGAGATCGAGACCATCCTGGCTAACACGGTGAAATCCCATCTGTACTAAAAGTACAAAAAATTATCCCGGCACAGTGGCGGGCACCTATAAGTCCCAGCTATTCAGGAGGCTGAGGCAGGAGAATGGCGTGAACCCAGGAGGAGGAGCTTGCAGTGAGCCGAGATCACGCCACTGCACTCCAGCCTGGGTGACAGAGTGAGACTCCATCTCAAAAAAAAAAAGACACTCCAAACATAAGAACTCAAATCACATGGGAGATCATGTTCTGCTGTGTGAAAGAAGTCAGGAGACAAGCTGTTGAGGGTTTGTATGGCATCTTTGTGGGCCTCAGGACCCAGGATCCTGTCTCTTTCTGCCCTGTCACCTTTGTCTCTGGCCCCCACTCTCGTGGCATCTCATCATCCCAAGATGCTGCTGGATCTTTCTGCATTCTGAACAGAAAGAGGGAAGAAGATGGCAAGGGCAAAGAGTGGGCCTCCCAGCCCAGCCAGCCCCCTTAAGTTATTTAGAGGAGTGGCAAGGGGGCCGGTGGAAGGTGGAGAGCATTTTTAAAATTGTGTTTATTAACAAATAAAACACATGTCAGCTGGGCAGCCTAGTGTACTAATATGAGATTTAACCATTGTTTCTGTTTCTTAGGACCTGACAATATAAAATTTGGAAGATACTTGATGTACCTATATTTAATATTAGTTCACAAAAAAATAACACTTGGTAGTGATTTGTTTTTCTAAGACCAGCCGAGCGGGCACAAAAGAACCAGCGGGTAGGCAAGTGTAGGAGCAAAACTGCAAGTTTATTTTGGTCACTTAAGGTGTGGGGAAGAAGTCTGTCGGCCTCCGGCAAACGAGGCCGGCAGAGTCCCCCGGTGGGGCTCTCCGACGGAGTTCCCACAGTCCTGACGTCCCAACAGGAGTGGGGCTGTGAGAAGGCCCCGTGGCTCACTGGCGGAGAGCAGCTTTTCTAGGAGTGGGAGGGCAATAGGCGGGGCACGGGCGTGTCGGGGGCGTTCCGCAGGCGCGACCAGGTAAATCTTGGTCTCTTTGGATTGACGTCACCTGG
>NW_012115121.1:2336117-2339149 GCF_000951035.1 Colobus angolensis palliatus
TTTGTCAATTTTGGCTTTTGTTGCCATTGCTTTTGGTGTTTTAGTCATGAAGTCCTATACTCTTTTTTAGTAATTTCCAAAAGAAATTGGTCCTAATGATTTTCCAGTTTTCTAATATGCTTCAATATGACTGTCAGCATTTAGTGATCAGAAATAATTTACAAATATTTTTAAATGTTATATTTATAAATATGCTATTAATAGTCATCCGTAAAGGCTGAGGTGAGAGAACTGCTTGAGGCCAGGAGTTCCAGACCAGCCCAGGCAACATAGTGAGACCCAATCTCAGTCTCTACAGTTTTTTTTTTTTAATTAGCTGGGCAGTGGGCATGTGGCAGGGCAGGCGTGTGATGTGGTCCTAGCTACTCGGGAGGCTGAGGCTGGAGGATCACTTGAGCCCAGGAGTTCAAGGCTGTTAGCCATGATCATACCACTGCACTCCAGCTTAGATGACAGAGTGAGACCCCGTCTCAAAAAAGAAACAAAACAAAAAGAGTCATCAATAAAATTTGTAAAAGGGTTAAATAATTCAATACCTGTAGGAAGACCACACACATCTGTATCTCATCCTCTAAGACAAGCAGCCTGCAGGATGAGAATCTATTCCAGGATGAGCCTCCAACTGCAGTGACTTCCTTTCAGCATCACCTTTCAGGTAAAGCTACCCTTCCTCTCTAAATTCAAATTATCTATATGAAGAAATGGTACCATTTTAAATATTGGGAACTTTTCCTCCTAGCAGAAGACTACAGTTTAAACAAAACTGTACTGTTTAAGGTCATTTCAATTTGGATTCCTGATCTCTAAAATCAAAGCATGACATCCCGTTAGCAGCCTACTCTCGCTCACTGGTTCCAATTACAACTGTGTTTTAGAAATAGCCTCCTTTGGAGATTTCTGCATGCTGCTTACACAAAGCATAATTTCTAGCATCCATTATCCATCTTATTTCATCATTAACCTTGAAAATGTGTTTATGTCTACATGGGAAATTTTTATATATTTTAATATATAACATTAGTTTTTGGTTATATTCATGGTATGAAATATCCTGTCTTAACAAGTATCATTAAATGAATGGAGAAAGATGGGCTGTTCACTCAGTGAGGGTGAGATAATTGGTTACTTATTTGGAAAAATAAATTAATTCTTATATTGGGCCTTATGTGTATTGGTAAGACTAGGATACACTGTGTGACTTTGGATGCCAAAGATACAATTTTTGGCATTCAAAGTCACATACTATTTGCCAGTCGTGTATTGCCTGGGGCTCTTCTCATTTTCACCCAGGCTGACAAAGCAGCTACCATCAGAATAGAGCTTGCTGATCTGCCAAGGAAAAGAGAGCTAAGACAGGTCTTGCACTGGCAGTTAAATGCTTCAACTCCAATTTGATGACCATCAAACATGAACAACTCATTGGCCAGAACTGGAAATATGGCCCAGAACCAACATGGCCCTATCCACAAGGAAACCAGAAGATGCAATTTCACTTTGTGCCATGAAGGAAAGAGCTGGATATATTTGTTAAATCAAATATTTGGCCCACTCTGCTAGCAAAAATAAAATAGTGATTACACAGTGTACAAAGATCAGCTCCAGATGGAAGAAAACATGAGAAAATGTTTTTAAGACTGCGGAAGGATTTTCCAAACAAGACTAAAAAGCCCAGATCCTCAGCAGCACTATTGATATCTTTGACTGAAATAAACATTTACATTTCTGTACAACAGGTCCATAATTTAAACCATAATTATAATGTTTAGAAATATGTGGACTAGTTTTCCTGAAGTAAAGTCTTTTATAAAACACCTACAGATGTGAGATAAAATGTTATAAGCATATTTTACAATGTGTGGCTGAAATGGCAAGAAAGCAATGGATATTCTCAAGAACCCAAATATAAAATAAAACAAAAAGAACTACCAAAAGCAACTAAAACCTTATCAGGCAGGTAAATGGCACTGAAGCATAAGATTTCCTCAAGGTCATCTAATAAGCCCTTATAGAGCACCTGTGTGTAGCTACATGTGGATGCGGAGACTAAGGCATACAGACTACCACATAAAGATGGAAACCTGGAAGACGACATCCTCAGCGGAAGGATAGTAGGGGAAAATGCTTCAATGCAGGTGGCGATCCAAGAGAAAATTTCCATACTGGGTATGGGATAATGAACTAAAACAAAACTAAACTAATAATTTATGACCAGTAGTTAGTAGTCAAATGATTTGTTTCCCATATTCATACTGAGTGATCTAAAATATACCAGTTCAATCATCCTGCTAAAAACAGTAGTTATTTTAGATATAACAAATTATATTTCTGAAGATATCAAGATGCTCATAAAATAATAATGAATAAACAGACCAAAATCCGTGAGAATAAGAACCTGGAGAAGAAAGCAGAGTCCTAAAGCTGCTTTTCCCCCGAGGGCATGTGCTGAACCCAATCCTGCATTAGAGCTCTGTTTTTAATGGCCTCATGGTTGTTGGGGGAAGTGCAGGCAAACCACATTACTTTAAAGGTGAGTACTGAAAAGGTTGTTAACTAGAGCTAATGGAGCAATACATGCAACCACTTCTCACTCTTATTTCTACCTTCACTCCACCCCCAGGCAACAGCTTGCCAGGTTGTATTGTTGTTATAGCGTATGAAAGAGGGAGGTCTTTCCCAGAAGCTTATCACCACTGGCATACCTATTCAGCCTAGCTTAAAGCCACGACCTCAAAGGGACCACATTTAGAAGGTGAACCAGAAAAACAAAACAAAACAAAAACAAAAACAAAGCCCTAAAAATCTAGCTAAAGGCAACTTGCTTATCTAGGACTAGGTTATAATTGCAACATGGAAAGACAGAGTGACAGAGAAAGAAGAAAAAGAAGAAGAAAATAAAGGTGAGGAGGCAGAGAAAAGGGAAGAAGAAAGAAAAGAAGACAACATTGGCCGGGCGCGGTGGCTCAAGCCTGTAATCCCAGCACTTTGGGAGGCCGAGACGGGTGGATCACGAGGTCAGGAGATCGAGACTATCC
>NW_012115121.1:2339199-2340584 GCF_000951035.1 Colobus angolensis palliatus
ACCATGTTGGCAAGGCTGGTTTCAAACTCCTGACCTCAGGTGATCCACCCGCCTCGGCCTCCCAAAGTGCTGGGATTATAGGCATGAGCCACCACACCTGGCCAAATATTGTTTTCTTATTATGCTATTCTTTGTGAAAAGGCAACTATCTTTGCTTACCACAAAGGATATTTCCAGCAATTGAGCTGAAGTATCAGAATGTTTTTGAAACCATTTGACATATCTTAAAAAGACTGAGTTTTTTATTTTTTACATTTATCGACAAAATGAGGAGAGGAAGGGTAAAAATTCATTCAGTGTGCTCCTTTTCCCATGTCCATTTGCTTATAATACATTTGTGTGGCTCCCACACATATTTCACATAACAATATACTCTTTTTTTAAATTTTACTCTAAGTTCTAGGGTACACGTGCACAACGTGCAGGTTTGTTACATATATATACATGTGCCATGTTGGTGTGCTGCACCCGTTAACTTGTCATTTACATTAGGTATATCTCCTAATGCTATCCCTCCCCTCTCCGCCCACCCCCCAGCAGGCCCTGGTGTGTGATGTTCCCCACCCTGTGTCCATGTGTTCTCATTGTTCAATTCCCACCTACGAGTGAGAACATGCGGTGTTTGGTTTGCTGTCCTTGCGATAGTTTGCTCAGAATGATGGTTTCCAGCTTTATTCATGTTCCTATAAAGGACATGAACTCATCCTTTTTTATGGCTGCATAGTGTTCCATGGTGTGTATGTGCCACATTTTCTTAATCCAGTCTATCATTGATAGACATTTGGGTTGGTTCCAAGTCTTTTCTATTGTGAATAGTGCTGCAATACACATATGTGTGCATATGTCTTTATAGCAACATGATTTATAATTCTTTGGGAATATGCCTAGTAGTGGGATGGCTGGGTCAAATGGTATTTCTAGTTCTAGATCCTTGAGGAATCGCCACACTGTCTTCCACAATGTCTGAACTAGTTTACAGTCCAACCAACAGTGTAAAAAGCATTCCTATTTCTCCACATCCTCTCCAGCACCTGTTGTTTCCTGACTTTTTAAATGATTGCCATTCTAGCTGGTGTGAGATGGTATCTCCTTGTAGTTTTGATTTTCATTTATCTGAGGGCCAGTGATGATGAGCATTTTTTTCATGTGTCTATTGGCTGCATAAATGTCTTCTTTTGAGAAGTGTCTGTCCATATCCTTTGCCCACTTTTTGATGGGGTTGTTTGATTTTTTTTTCTTGTGAATTTGTTTAAGTTCTTTGTAGATTCCAGATATTAGCCCTTTGTCAGATAGGTAGATTGTAAAAATTTTCTCCCATTCTGTAGGTTGCCTGTTCACTCTGATGATAGTTTCTTTTGCTGTGCAGAAGCTCTTTAGTTTAATTA
>NW_012115121.1:2345497-2354740 GCF_000951035.1 Colobus angolensis palliatus
GGCCTGCGCCTTTACTCCTAGCTACTCAGGAGGCTGAGGTGGGTGAGTGGCTTGAACAAAGAAGTTTGAGGCTGTAGTGAGCTCTGATTGTGCCACTGCATTCCCGCCTGGGTGACAGTGTGAGACCCTGTCTTTAAAATTACATTAGTGAATAAGTAAATATGAAAACAAGGAGAGAAAAAGTAAGGAAAGAAAGAAATAGAAAGGAAGGGAGGGAGGGAGAGAGGAAGAAAGAGAAAGAAACCAGAATATCCAACCACATGCTCTCAATTATGCAGGTTTGTGGCTGACATTGGCATTATTCATGTGTGAAAACAAGTGAACTTAGGAAAAACGTAACTCATACACATATAATCTCAAGGATCTATGTCCAAAAAAGCATAAAGAAAGCCAACCAATCAATAACAATAAAAGGTCAATAAACACGTAAAAATATATAAAGTAAAACCACAATGAAATAGTTTTTATATTTGTAAGGGGCACTCTTTCCAGCTGTCCAGGATACCCGTTTCTCCCTAGCCATTAGTGCTTGAGACAACTTAACCTCTTCTAATGTCTAGAAGGATGGAAATATCTAAGACTCAACCAAACTCTATTCCTCATTTAAAATAAAATGCCTCTTAAAAGGATAAAAACAGGAAATATGACATTTCTCCAAACAATGTAATAGTAATAGATGTAATAGTCTAAATTACATCTATGACAAATAATGAAAAAATTCCAGTTGAGAAGTACTTATTGCTTCCTTCTAGGTTGTGCTTAGTTACCCTTGAGACAAAGGAACAGGAGAGAGTTCCTCAAGATGGCCCTGTGCTTTGGAAAATATCCAAAGGTTGTGGAGTTGTCAGGACATTATTCTGCAGATTTTTTTTTTTTTTTTTTGAGACGGAGTTTCCCTCTTGTTGCACAGACTGGAGTGCAATCATGCCATCTTGACTCACCACAAATTCCGCCTCCCAGGTTCAAGCAATTCTCCTGCCTTAGCCTCCTGAGTAGCTGGGATTACAGGTATATGATGCCATGCCCAAATAATTTTTTTTTTTTTTTTTAAATTTTAGTGGAGACGAGGTTTCGCCATGTTGGTCAGGCTGGTCTCGAACTCCTGACCTCAGGTGATCCGCCTGCCTTAGCCTCCCAAAGTGCTGGGATTACAGGCATGAGCTACCGAGCCCGGCCTATTCTGCAGATTTTATTGGGATATTAGGGGGGATTGGAAGTTAAGATTTTTATTAAGTCCAGTGGCAAGAAAACTCAAAAAAACACCAAAGCCTATTCTTCTGGTCACAGTGAAGGAGGGGGCCTGAACCCAGCAGATGCCATTTGCATTGGTGTTTACCATTCTGATTCCCAAACTTGCAGGGAGGATGGGGGTGATGAGTGTGCAAATGTAACATTTAGCATCTTGAACAAGACCTGAACTTGTTTTGCTATGGTGTGCCTCTTTTAGCATCTGACTTCACAGGAGACCTGGAGAGAAGTTTTAAAGAATGTATTGTCTCTGAAAGAATGTAAGATATTTTAACAATGCACTCATTGCAAATTAACAAAAGCTATTCTAATCTCCAACCACTGCTTTTCATTCTATCCACCAAGAGATTAAGCAATGTGGGGACTACATTTTAGAATTTACCTACTAAGATGGTACTCCAAATCAACTGTTGGGCTGCAGTAGTACAAAAAAAAAAAAAAAAAAAGGATTTTTTTAAAAAATTAAATCTTCTTATGTGTGTACGTGTCTTATCTAATTCAACTCAAGACAAAAAACCTGGCGTTCCTCCATTCATCGAAGCTATATTATTTACAATAATTCAACAACAAGACTCTGTATAGAGCATTAGCCCTCTGAAAACTTCCAGAAATGAAGCCAATGGACCATACTCAACGCATAACACAGTCAAAGGAACATCAACTCTCCCAGATACAAAAGAATCCGTGTGAGAACTCTGGCGGTTAAAAAAGCTCGTGTTTAAATGAGCCCACTAGCTTTCCAGCAATGGTGCTTAGCCAGTGTGAAAGTCTGAAAAGATAGACACAGAATTCAGAATCTGGATGGCAAAAGGAACCTCACTGAGATCCAGGAATAAGTTAAAACTCAATCCAAGGAAACCAAGCAATCCAGTAAAATGATTCAGGAGTTGAAAGACAAAGTAGCCATTTTAAGAAAGACCTAAACTAAATTCCTTGAACTGCAAAATTCACTACAAGAATTTCATAAAACAGTTGTCAAGTATTAACAGCAGAAAAGAACAAGATGAGGAAAGAATCTCAGAGCTCAAAGACCAGTTCTTCAAATAAACTCAGTCAGGCAAAAAATAAAGAAAAAAGAAATAAGAAAGATGAACAAAACCTCCAAGAAATATGGGATTAAGTAAAGAGACCAAATCTATAGCTCACTGGCATTCCTGAGAGAGAAAGAGACCAAATGAACAACCTGGAAAATACATTTAATGAAGAGAGAATTCATGAAAATGTTCCTAATCTCTCTAAAGAAGTTGACATGCAAATCCAAGAAATACAGAGAACTCCAGCTAGATACTATTCAAGATGACCATCCCCAAGGCACAGTCATCAGATTCACCAACGCCAATGCAAAAGAAAAAAATCTTAAAGGCAGCTGGGAGAAGGGGCAGCTCACTTATGAAAGGAACCCCATCAGGCTAGAAGCAGACCTCTCAGAAGAAACCTTACCACCCAGAAGAGGTTAGGGGTCTATTTTCAGTGACCTGAAAGAAAAGAAATTTCAAACAAGAATTTCATATCCAGGCCGGGCGCGGTGGCTCAAGCCTGTAATCCCAGCACTTTGGGATGCCGAGACAGGCGGATCACGAGGTCAGGAGATCAAGACCATCCTGGCTAACACGGTGAAACCCCGTCTCTACTAAAAATACAAAAAACTAGCTGGGCGAGGTGGCGGGCGCCTGTAGTCCCAGCTACTCGGGAGGCTGAGGCAGGAGAATGGCCTAAACCCGGGAGGCAGGGGCGGAGCTTGCAGTGAGCTGAGATCCAGCCACTGCACTCCAGCCTGGGCGACAGAGCGAGACTCCGCCTCAAAAAAAAAAAAAAAAAGAGGCCCTTATGGCGTGCAAAACATGGAATCAAAAGAATGACACCTGCTGCCACAAAAACATGTGTAAGCACATAGCCCACAGACACTATAAAACAACTGTACAATTAAGTCTATGTAACAACTCGCTAACAACATGATGACAGGATTAAAACCACACGTATCAATACTAACCTTAAATGCAAATGTGCCAAATGCCCCACTTAAAATACATAGAGTGGCAGGCTGGATAAAAAGATAAGACCTAATCATCTGTTGTCCTTTAAGAGACCCATTGCACATGTAATGACACCAATGACTCAAAGTAAAAGGAAGAAGAAATGTTTACCATGCAAATGGAAAACAAAAAAGAGTAGGATCCACTATTCTTATATCAGATAAAACAGACATTATTCCAATAAATATTAAGGACAGTGAAGAACATTACATAAAGATAAAGGGTACAATCCAATAAGAAGTCTTAACTATCATACATATATAAGCATTCAGTCTGGAGTCCCCGGTTTAATTAAGCAAGTTCTTCTTGGCCTAAGAAAGGATTTACCAACCCCACACTAATAGGGGAGAATTCAATACCCCACTGAGAGTGTTAGACAGATTATCAAGGGAGAAAACCAACAAAGAAACTCTGGAAAAAGTCAACTCTTCACCAGTTGGACCTAACAGACATCTACAGAACACTCCACCCAACAACCACAGAATATATATTTTTCTCATCTGCACACGGAACATGATCTAAGGTTGACCACATGCTCAGTCATAAAGCCAGTCTCAATAAATTGAAAGAATTGAAATCATACCATGCACACTCTCAGACCACAGTGCAATAAAAACGGAAATCAATATCAAAATAATCTCTCAAAACCACCAAATACATGGAGGTTAAACAACTTGCTCCTGAAAAACTCCTGAGTAAACACTGAAATTAAGGCAGAAATAAAAAAATTCTTTGAAATTAATGAAAATAGGGACACAACTTAGCAAAATCTCTGGGGTGCAGCCAATGCAATGTTAAGAGGAAAGTTTATAGCTCTAAGTGCCTTCATCAAGAAGTTAGAAAGATTTCAAATTAACAGACTAGCTCTACACCTAAAGGAACTAGAAAAAAAGAGAATGAACTAGCCTCAAATCTAGCAGAAGAAAAGAAGAGCTAAATTAGAGAAGAGTTTAATGAAATTGAGATGCAAAAATACAAACAAACATCAATGAAACCAAGAGTTGGTTGTTCAAAAAAATAAAATACAATACAATAAAGCGAATTTAAAAAAAGATTGATAGACTATTAGCTAGACCAACAAAGAAAAAGAGAAGATCCAAATAAGCATAACCAGAAATAACAGAGGCAATATTACAACTACAGAAATACAAAATACAAAAATACAGAGATACAAAAGATCCTCAGAGACTACTATGAACAACTCTGGGATACAAATTAGAAAATCTAAAGGAAATGGATAAATTCGTGAAAGTGCACAATTTCCTAAGATTCAATTAGGAAGATATTGAAACCCTGAGCAGACCAATATCAACTTCGGAAACTGAATGAGTAATAAACGGCATACCAAGAAAAAAAAAGACCTGAACCAGATGGTTTCACGGCCAAATTCTGCCAGATGTACAAAGAAGAACTGATACCAATCCTACTGAAACTATTCAAAAACAAATTGAGGAGGGGCTCCTCACGCGTTGTATGAAGCCACAATCAGCCTGGTACCAAAATCTGGCAGAGACACAACAGAAAGAAAAAAAAGCTTCAGGCCAATATTGCTGATGAACATAGATGTGAAAATTCTCAACGAAATATTAGCAAACTATACCCAACAGCACATCGAAAAGTTCATACACCACAATCAAGTAGGAAATACATGCAAAATCAATAAATGTGATTCACTACATAAATACAATTAAAAGCAAAATCTATATGATTATCTCAATAGATGCAGAAAAGCATGAGATAAAATGTAACATCTCTTTATGACAAAAACCCTTAACAGATTGGGTATTGAAGGAACATACCTCAAAATAATAACAGCCGTCTATGACAAACACACAGCCAACATTATACTGAATGGGCAAAAGTTCAAACCATTCCCCATGAAAACTGGAACAAGACAAAGATTCTGCACTCTCACCTTGTCTATTTAACATAGCATTGGAAGTCCTAGCCAGAGGAATCAAACAAGAGAAAAAAACTAAAAGGCATCCAAATAGGAAAAGAAGTAGTCAAACTATCTCTGTTCACTGATGATATAATTCTATGCCTAGAAAATCCTATAAGCTGTGCCAAAAGACTCCTAGAACTCATAAGTGACTTCAGCAAGGTTTCAGGATACAAAATCAATGTATAAAAATAAGTCACATTTCTATACATCAACAATGTCCAGGATGACAGTGAAAGCAAGAACACAATTAAACTTACAATAGCCATAAAAGAAATGAAATACCTAGTAACACAGCTAATCAGGGAGGTGAAATTGCTCTACAAGGAAACTATAAATCCTGCTGAAGGAAGTCAAAGATGACCCAAATAAATGGAAAAACATTCCATGCTCATGGATTGGAAGAATTAATATCATAAAAACAGCCATACTGCCAAAAGCAATCTACAAATTCAACACTATTCCTATCAAACTACCAATGTCATGCTTCACAGAATTAGAAAGAACAGCAACAACAACAACAAAAAGAACTAAAGTTCACATGGAACCAAAAAAGAGCTCAAATAGCCAAAGCAATCCTCAGCAAAAAGAACGAAGCTGGACGCATCACACCACTCAAATTCAAACTATACTATAAAGCTACAGTAATCAAAATAATACGGTACTAGTACAAAAACAGACACATAGACCAATGGAACAGAAAAGAAAACTCAGAAATATGCCACATAGCTACAACCATTTGACCCTTGGCAAGGCTGACAAAAACAAACAATGGGGAAAGGACTCTCTATTCAATAAATTGTCCTGGGATAGCTGGCCAGTCATATGCCAAAGACTGAAGCTGGACCCCTTTCACCATATACAAAAATGAACTAAACATGGATCACAGATTTAAATGTAAGACCTTCAAACTATAAAATGACTAGAAGACAACCTAGGAAACACTCTTCTTGACATTGGCCCTGGCAAGGAATTTTTGGCTAAGTTCCCAAATCAATTTCAATAAAAACAAAAATAGTAAAGTGGGACCTAATTAAGCTAAAAAGCTTCTGCACAGCAAAAGAAACTATTAACAGGGTAAACAGACAACCTACAGAATGGGAGAAGATATTTGCAAATTATGCATCCGATAAAGGCCTAATATCCAGAATTTATAGGGGATATAAACAAATCAACAAGCAAGAAACAAATAACCTCATTAAAAGATGGGCAAAGGATACGAGCAGACACTTCTCAAAAGAAGACAGACAGGCAGCCAAGAAACATAAAAAAATTATCAGCATCACTAATCATCAGAAAAATGCAAATCAAAATCACAATGAGATACCATTTTATACCAGTCAGAATGGCTATTATAAAAAGGTCAAAAAAAAACAACAGATGTTGGAGAGTCTGTGAAGAAAAGAGAATGTTTATACATTGTTGGTGGGAATGTAAATTAGTACAGCCACTGTGGAAAGCAGTCTGGAAATTTCTCAAAGGACTTAGATAGAGCTACCATTCGACCCAGAAATATCATTACTGGTATACACCCAAGGGAAAATAAATCATTTCACCAAAAGGACACATACACTCATATGTTCACTGCTGCAGTATTCACAATAGCAAATACATGGAATCAACCCAGGCGCTCTTCAATGGTAGATTGGATAAAGAAAATGTGGTACACATATACCATGGAATGCTGTACAGCCGTAAAAAAGAATGGAACAATGTCCTTCACAGCAACATGGAGATGGTTGGAGGCCATAATCCTAAGTGAATTAATCCAGGAGTGGAACACCAAATACTGCATGTTCTCACTTAGAAGTGGAAGCTAAACATTGAGTACACATGGACATAAATATGAGAACAACAGACACTGCAGGCTACTACAGTGGGGAGGGAGGGAAGGGAGCATGGACTGAAAAACTACTTATCGAGTACTGTGATCACTACCTACGTGACAGGATTTGTACGCCAAACCTCAGCATCATGCAATATCCCCAGGTAACAAAGTTGCATATGTACCCCGGTATCTAAGATAAAAGTTGAAATTATAAAAATGAATAAGCCTCTTAAGAAAAAAATCCCCCTTTACATTCCATCTCACATAAACCATGGTCCTCAAACAACATTGGGCATCATGTCACCTGGAAGGCTTGTTACAGCACAAATAGCTGTAGAGTCTCTGATTCAGTAGGCCTAGGATGACGCCTGGAATTTGCATTTCTAATAACTTCCTAGGTGATACTGATGCTGCTGGTTCAAAGCCACACTTGGAGAACCACTGGCCCTTATGTGTCCTCTTTAGTTTCACCAGGACTTGACCTGATAAAGAATATTAGATTGCGTCTTCATTCTAATTACATTAGTTGCAGGATGCTAATTGTTTTAATAAATGCTAAATTTGCACATAAATATGCAAATAAAAGGTCATGCCTTAATCTTTAAATTTTGAATCAGTTATAAGCCATAATTAAGATCCCTTTGACCACATTTTCATAATTTTGTTAACTATGAGACTGAGTTATTTAGAACTTGCTTATCCTATTAGCAGATTTTCCACGTCCTAATAGCAATTTTAATATGTCATTTTATCTGTCACTACACTGATGCAAAAAGTCAGCATTTGTGAACTTTTAGAATAAACCTATGTACTGTAAAATTCAATGTCAATTTTAACAGCATATGACCCTGTGATTAATTTAAACCCTGTATTTTTTATATACTATATCTATCATTACAGCTGGGAAAGACCTAATGGCTTATATTTTTGGTTCTGGTTTCATTCCCAATTTGCCCAATAGGCTGTTATGGAGTCTGCATCTTTGGTTTCTTGTTGGTTTCTCAGTAGTGAAAGTAGATTTAAACCATATCCTCTCTCCTGCTCCTTTTGGTGACCCACAGCATGGGAATTTCATGTAACAGGTGACTGTGCTCTGTGTTCACTCTGTGGCCACAGGTCAAAACTAAGTCACAGATTACATACTGAATCCCTTAGTATTGTTCTTCATCTTAGATGATTTTCCTTCTCCAAAATAAACTCAAAGGGTACTTACCCACTGTAAGATATGATTTTACACCCTATCCTTTCTACCATATAAAGCCTCCTGAAGCATGGGATAAGGCAATTTTCAAAAAGGTCTGATTATATAAATATACATTATTTATGAAAGACACTTCTCTTGAGGGTGTAGAAAATAAATTGGACTAATTGCAAATCTAGCAAAGAAATACTCAAAGGGAGGCCAGGCGCGGTGGCTCATGCCTGTAATCCCAGCACTTTGGGAGGCCGAGGCAGGCAGATCACGAGGTCAAGAGATCGAGACCATCCTGGCTAACAGAGTGAAACCCTGTCTCTACTAAAAATACAAAAAAAAAATTAGTCAGGCATGGTGGCGGGCGCCTGTAGTCCCAGCTACTCGGGAGGCTGAGGCAGGAGAATGGCGTGAACCCGGTAGGCAGAGTTTGCAGTGAGATAGCACCACTGTACTCCAGCCTGGGCGACAGAGCGAGATTCTGTCTCAAAAAAAAAAAAAAAAAAAAAAAAAAAGAAAAAGAAAAAAGAAAAAAGAAATACTCCAACGGATTAACTTACTTGAAGAAAAATGGCAATGGCCTTCCAGAAGCCCAAGAATCCCTTTGTCCAATTTCTTGTACATTAGGGAATTGTCCTTATATAATTGACATTAAACAAATGTCTTTTGGAAAAATGTGTTGGTAAAGTATATTGAGAAGATGAGGGTGAGTAATATTAATGAAATACAGTTTACCATTGAACAATATGGGGGGTAGAGGTACAGACCCACTGTGTATAACTTTTAGCTCCCCCAAAACTTAACAACTAGTAGCCTACTCTTGACTGGAAGCCTTACCAATAACAAAATCAACTTACACATACTTTGTATGTTACATATGTTATGTACTGTATTCTCACACTAAAGCAAGCTAGAGAAAAGAAAATGTTATTAAGAAAATCATAGGCCGGGCGCGGTGGCTCAAGCCTGTAATCCTAGCACTTTGGGAGGCCAAGACGGG
>NW_012115121.1:2355072-2384652 GCF_000951035.1 Colobus angolensis palliatus
AAAAAAAAAAAAAAAGAAAATCATAAGGAAGGGAAAATATATTTACTATTCATAAAGTGTAAGTGGAACATCAAAACTCCTCATCCTTGTCATCTTCACATCGTGTAGAATGAGGAGCCAGAGGAAGAAAAGAAGTTGTTTTTGCCATCTCAGGGGTGGAAGAATCTAAGGAAAATCTACATGTAAGTGGACTCTTTTTTTTGTTCAAAGGTCAGCTGTGCCTACTGTATGCCAAGTGTTTCACCAACGAGATATCCTTTGTCCTCACAGTCACTCCTCAGGGTAGGGATGAATATTTCTTTGTCTTGGTTTGAGTTTCACCAAAAGGAGACCGAGAGGCAAGCATTCAAACACAAGGAGTTTATCTGCGAGGTGCAGGAAGCACTAATGAGGAGTAGGAAAGTCTGATTGGAAGGGAAGGCAGCCAGGTAGGGTGCGGTGGCTCATGCCTGTAATCCCAGGACTTTGGGAGGTTGAGGCAGGTATATCATGAGGTCAAGAGATGGAGACCATCCTGGCCAAAATGGTGAAATCCCATCCCTACTAAAAACACAAAAATCAGCTTGGTGTGGTGGCATGTACCTATAATCCTAGCTACTCTGGAGGCTGAGGCAGGAGAATCGCTTGAACCTGGGAGGCAGAGGTTGCAGTGAGCCGAGATCGCACCACTGCACTCCAGTGTGATGACAGAGCGAGACTCCATCTCAGAAAAAAAAGGAAGGTAGCCAACACAGCATAGATTATGTAGATTATCAACCAGCTCACACTGTGGGCAAATGAAACCCGCAATGTAAAGGATAAGCCTAGAAGTAATCCCACCAGAAGAATGAGAAATTTGGGGTATTTAATGCACCAACTTTCTTGGGCTTGTGGTTGATGGCTGCTCCACAGGGCATGGAACTATACTACTTGGCAGGCTATGTTTATGAAAAACAGGCTCCAAGTTCAAGAGCAAGTTCTCCTACAGGTGTAGGTGGTTGGAATTTAGATAGTGAACAACTGGCAACAGCTTTAAGTGGAGGCTCCTAGATTGAAACTCAGGTCTAACTGTAGTTACAATCATTGCTTTCTTGAGCACGTCTTACTAATGTGAATCTTCCCCAGGTGTTCCATGGTTGAGTGACATTGTAGATTAAGACCACAGGTCTTTTGGAATAGCACTTCCCTATACCCTCTCCAAAGCAAGATAAGACTCTAAGAATTAGTGGTAGGCCAGGTGCAGTGGCTCACACCTGCAATCCCAGCACTCTGGGAGGCCGAGGCAGTTGGATCACCTGAAGTCAGGAGTTTGAGACCAGCCTGGCCAACATAGTGAAACCCCGTCTTTACTAAATAAAAATACAAAAAATAGCCGGGCATGGTGGCACATGCCTGTAGTCCCAGTTACTTGGGAGGCTGAGGCAGAATAATGTCTTGAACCTGGGAGGTAGAGGCTGCAGTGAGCCAAGATCACACCACTGCACTCCAGCCTGGGAGACAGAGAAAGACTCTGTCTCAAAACAAAAAAAAAAAAAAAAAATTAATGGGAAACCTAAATGCTCATTAAGAGACAAATGGGTAAGGAAAATGTATAGATAGATACACAGTGAAATATTATTCAGCCTTGTAAGAGAAGGGGATCCTGTCATTTGCAGGAGAACCCAGAGAACATTACGCTAAGTGAAATAAGCCAGGCACAAAAGGGAAACTATTGCATTATTTCACTTATAGGTGGCATTTTGTTTTTAAAAAGACTTCAAATGCACAGAGCTAGAGAATGAGAGAGTGAATACCACTAGTGGGAAGCAGGGAAGAGGAAATGGGGTGATACAGGTCAAAGGATACAAAATAGCAGACATGTAGGATGCATGAGTCTACAACAGGGTCCCAGGGACCAGTTTTGTGGAATACAGTTTTTCCACAGGCGGTGAGGGTAGGTGGATGGTTTTGGAATGAAAGTGTTCCACCTCAGATCATCAGGCATTAGATTCTTATAAGGAGTGACGTAACCTAGATCCCTGGCATGTGCAGTTCACAATAGGAGGCGGAGCTCAGGCCGTAATGCTTGCTCACCGGCTGCTCACCTCCTGCTGTGCGGCTTGGGTCCTAACAGGCCACAGACGGGTACCAGTCCATGCTGGGGGGTTTGGGACCCCTGGTCTAGAGAGCTAATGTGCAACATGAGGACTAAAGTTAATAAAATTGTATCATAGTAGGAATTTTTTTAATACTTTTTAAAAACAATTTATTTATTTATTTTTTTATTATACTTTAAGTTCTAGGGCACACGTGCAGGTTTGTTACATATGTATACTTGTGCCATGTTAATGACGAGTTGATGGGTGCTGACGAGTTGATGGGTGCAGCACACCAACATAGTAGGAATTTTAGTTAAATAAGTCGATTTTAGCTGTTCCTGTCATACACACAAAAAAGTAAATACATGAGATGATATATTATATTTGCCTCCCTATTGTAACCATTTTTCTATGTATATGTGTCTCATAACATCATGTTGTAAACCTGAAATATATAGAATGAGTAAAAAAATTAGCTGTAAATTTGGCCTTAATGTTCCATGTTAAAGCCAAATGTTTATGTTTGCAATCAGCTAAATATTCTATTGTACAGAAGTCCTGAATTGCATGGATGCACTGTATTTCATGGATGCCTCATTCTGATCATAAGCTCTTGTTTATATGATTTGTGCATGATCCAAATGTGGAAAGAAAATGAGTGGGTAGCCCATTCTGGGTATCAAGCAAACAGCACAGGCACAGACCATGTGTAAGAAGCAGCCTTAGGCAAAACTGAACCAAGAGTGGTTTTATACAGGTATTCCTCTAAGTCTTTAAATTTTTGCTTATTCCTTTGCCCTTTTTAATGTGATAGACACCTAATCACCTTCTGCTGCCTCCCCAACCTCAACGTCGGTGTTCTTTGGCAGATAGTGACTTCGGTGTTCTTTGGAAGCTAGCCTACAAATGAAATTTCAAAGGCTAAGCGTATGTTTGCTCACTAAATGTAAGCAACAGAGAACTAAATCTGAACTTTGGCAAAAGTCTATTAATAATTGACAAATAGCAGAACAGTGAGGATGTAGAAAGCAATACATTAAAAAAAAAAAAAAAAACTCCATCTGGGATAACAATAACCTGTGAAAATGCTCCCCCGGCTAATTTGTATCAACGATTACGAACAACATGCTAAATCAGTACTTCCAAAGTCTATATATGACTATTATAGGTCTGGAGCAAATGATGAAGAAACTTTGGCTGATAATATTGCAGCATTTTCCAGGTAAGAAAATTTATTTATTTTATTTATTTATTTTTTTGAGACGGAGTCTCGCTCTGTCGCCCAGGCTGGAGTGCAGTGGCCGGATCTCAGCTCACTGCAAGCTCCGCCTCCCGGGTTTATGCCATTCTCCTGCCTCAGCCTCCCGAGTAGCTGGGACTACAGGCGCCCGCCACCTCGCCCGGCTAGTTTTTTTTTGTATTTTTAGTAGAGACGGGGTTTCACCGTGTTAGCCAGGATGGTCTCGAACTCCTGACCTCGTGATCCACCGTCTCGGCCTCCCAAAGTGCTGGGATTACAGGCTTGAGCCACCGCGCCCGGCCCAGAAAATTTATTTTTTTAAATCATGTTTTAAAATTACACAAAGACTGTACCAAAATAAGATCTCCTAGTTTTACGTTGGTGGTGGGAAATTATTTGTTCAGATTTATGCTTGGTAGAGAGGGGAAAGTTCTTGGGGGTGTAAGAAATCTTGGGCCTTTAAAGTGTTAAAAAATATTCCAAGCCTGTGAATCTTGAACAACTGACTGCAAGAGCCAACCCTATGTTCACTTCACTTGGAAGTATGATAACAATTAATTTAACTACATATAAAAATAGCGATAAATTCGGATGACTTTTCTTTTTCTTAGTATGACAGTAAGTGCTTATGTTCATGGTGTAGGAAACAGCATTCAATGCCAGATAACCATCTTATCCGGATGAACCAGATTGGATTGTTGGCTCAAATGTTCTTTTCCTGCTGGCTTTTCGTGTTATCATTCATTTTGATTACTGTTGTCTAAACTTTCACTTTAGATTTCAATTTGTCTATGTAGCATTAATCTTTCAACCTTGCTGTTTCATCTCTCCTTCAAAGCACTTCATCTCTCTTCCCAAATTAGTTTTCCCTTGACTTTCATATTTCAAAGCACAAGGTGGTGGATGACATGGTTTAATGTTTTCTGTTTGTAATAAAAACAAGAAATAAAATCATTTCAAAGGTTTTTTTTTTTTTTTTAGCAGTTATAAAAAATGGTTTATTTGCTGGAGCAAGACAGGAGAGCCTTCACTCCACTCCACTCAGTCTCATCCATCTAACATTATGGCTCTTAGTAAAGGCACTCAGTATTGTGGGTACTCATTGATGGTGATAAATTAAAGAGAAAAAGGCAGAAAATATGCAGTGGGGAGACAATCAGCTTTCCTCCCTGATTTCTTCTTTAGTCTACAACAAAATCACTCAAAATCAGTTTTCTATATTTAAATTAGGAGAAATAAAATCATCCCAGCCAAGGTGGCCTCTGGTAGGCAGCACTGATTCACCCACAAATTCATGTAGAGACTGAAAATGGTGATGGGATGAAGGACAGGGCCACTCCCCAACTCTTTCAAGCCTTGACTTTGTCTCAAGTTTTGCCTGGAACCCAAATGAGCTCAACAAACGCCAGGGAAGTCAGGGGAAGGGAAGTTGACTGAGAGTAGAGGGGCTTAAAATTCTGCACCATTATTTACTATTTTGGACTCATTTAAAAGTTTCTGCTCTGGGAAGATGTCCCTTTTTGGGCCAACGTTAACTTTGTCCACCAAAATTTGCCTGTGAGTGATCTCTTGAAAACACCTTAACCCAAATAGGTTATTACAACCAAGGAAATTTCAGACCCTTGACAGATGTATATGGTTAGTGTCTCAGCATTGCTAGGCCTCCAATGCTCAAGTGATTATTTCCATGTATACACAGCCTTCCTCACTTCTTAATTCCCTTTGTCCCATGCTAGCTAATTAACTAGGGCTAATTAGGAGTCTCCATGAGCTACACTGTGTACTACATACTGAGGAAAAAGCAGGGAGCCAAAGTTCCTGTCCATAGGAGCTTACATTCCACTGGATGCCTATCAACCTCCATTGTACTGTTGGATTGAATTGATGCGAAATGGGCCCCAAATAGTTGGCCAAGTGGCGGTCTCAGAGAGGATGCAAAGGGGTGCCCCAAAGCAGATGGATGACCTATGCAACCCTATAAATTGTAGAAACTTTGGGAGGCATAGAAAGTTTGGTGACTTCTAAGTTGTGAACTGGAAAAGCGCCTCATGCCTTATGTGAATTACATGGTATTCCAGTGAGTATTCCCATCCTGTGTGTGTACCGAGTAACTTAGGGATAGGACACAGACAATGAAAATGAATTTGCAGTGCCACCTTTTCCGTGAACCTTGATCATTCTCTTTTGTTCAGCTTTAAATAAAAAAAAAAAAAGGTATTGATCAACTTTCTTTGGAGGACAGCTGATACTATTTTATTATCAACTACTTGAGTTTTTATTGCAACACATTTTAGGGGTTGTTACGTAGCTAATATCTCAATTCCTCTTTTGCTTTGTGACTCGCTAGGTGACCCTTGGTTCCTCACACTGCGTCATGTATTTCTACCAGGGTTGTGGAGACTTTGGGTTGGTGGCATGAAGGAAAACAACCTGAGATTTCACATTCTGATTCTAATGAAAAGTGCAAAACAATCAAACCTCTGATAACCTTTTGTGATGCAAGGTCAGAGTATTTCAAACACATTTACAAAATTTATACACCTCCCTGTCTCACAAGTACAACAAAAGGTCATTTACAGTGACAGCTTTTATTTCTCTGTACTCAGCTCTGATAACCACATTTTGGAGTTCTGGGGACATGGGCCACTCATGTCACCCAACAGTTGCTTGGAGATATTTTTGGGTAAGAATTGAGACTTTAATATTACTGTGGCAATAGAAAAAAAAATGTTGAAAAGGACAAATAAATGGAACCACCCAGAAGAACAAAATTTCTTATTGCAGTTATAACAAAACAGGGCAAATGTCAAGTTGCTACATTTTGCATGGCTGGAGTTGATTGGGATTAATTCAAGGAAGAACAGTAATTTGTTTCTCCTACACATTAATTCAAAGTAACCTTCTCAACAATGGTCTTCACATTTGTCATAGCTTTTTTTTTCTGAAATTATCACTGATGGAAGATAATTCAACAATTTGGACACTTGGAAGCCCTCATGATTTCAGAAAAGGAAACTCTTTTCTGCTGCGTCACCTATTGATACTGAAGATTGCGTCATTTTCTTTTAAATAACAGATAGGTAAAAGTGATGTCATTCTTTCACTTTAATATTTGAGAAATAATATAAACTTACCAGTGACATTGTGTTCTCATAGGCATAAATGTCACAAAATCATTTATCTAGTATCCACAACAGGTGAATAAGGTGTTTTTGCTTTATATATTTTAACTGCTTAGAGTAAAAAATTAATGTGGAGACAATTGGAATGCAATATTATAGTATTACACAACTTATAAAACATGAACCCACAATGTGTAGTTGGTGTGATTCAGAAATAGCATACAGTTATAAAGCTGGGTGAGGCATGGGTGCCTTCCTTCAACGGGGCAGCTACTTTGTGAGGAGTGTGTATATCATTTGATTTTTTATAAGTTGAATTTGAGGCCCTTGTTAGATGTGAGGGGTGGGCCAAAATTCCTGTGAACAGATTCTCATCTTTACCCCACTTCCTTTACTCCGGCATCTCATTTTCTATCCTTTGAAAGCAGTTTGTTATTCAATTGGTTCAACTGTTTGCCAGTTGAGCCAATTCTTTTTCCAAAGTGGAGGCCAAGGAGAGCACAGTCTGGGAATATGGTGAGGTGTTATTTTATGTATGATTGTGGGAAAGTTACTTAAATTTGGGGTGGGGTTGGGCAAGGCTTGGAAAGCTAGTGAGCTATCTGACATAGTTGCTGTTATTACTATTTGAAAAATATCAAAACATGGATGACTCTTTAGATAACATGTATGTTTCCATTCCATTGATTTTATCTAATTTTACGTAGGAATTACGTTCTGTGCATTGGTTGACAAACCTCTGTAACATCCTCAGAACAGAAAATACTGTTTAAGGGAAAGTAAGAGCCCACAGTTATTAAAGTGACTGCGCCACCAAGTGGACAAGCGTAAAGCCACTGTCTGGAGATGGAAGGATTTAGCCTTGCTTTATAAATGGGAATTTGACCTTTAAAAATGTCCCTTTTGACACATACACACGCACACACACACACACACACACACACACAGCTGCTGCCCTGCAGCGTTGTGTGTTCTTTTCATAAAGCTTTCATTGTTTCTCTAGCTCTAAGTAAATATTAATGCCTTCCAAGGCTGGCTTGCCAATGGCTGCTATTAAGATCGTTTTCTCTCATTCTAATAACACACTTAGAGATGATTGGTAATAAAAACTCTCTTCAAGGCTTCTGCTTCTCCCCCTTCAAAATGGAGATCAAAGAATCATGCTGTGAGGGTCTGTCAAGAAGAAAAGACTTTCAGCAACAGAGCATGTGGTGTGACATAAAATAATGACAATTATGATGTTCAAAGGAATAGCATAGAAATCACACAGTAAAACTTCTTTATTATGCTTTTCAGGGACTGGATGTTTTTACTTTATTATGTGAGGAAGGGTTAGATTACAGACCCTTAGCTATTCCACAAAGCACTATAAGGCAGAATTTCTTCTTCCGCTACAGGAAGTACACTTCAATTAAGGCCTTTTTCTTTTTCTTCCTTTTTTTTTTGTTTTCAAGTTACTGCATTACTATATCATACTTCACTATATTTACTAAAAAGTCATGCTGTTTCTGGAAGCAGAGTTAAATCTAGGTAATACTAGATGAATGCTGGTTAGAAATATATGTGTGCCTGAACAACATGTTTATTATACTGGTGCATATTAGAAATAGTGCTGTATTTTCTTCAATTTTAATCAGCAGTAATGAGGAGAATTATAAATCAAAACAAATAGGAGATATATATTTTAACAGGAGGAAAGACAACTAGTTCTCCTGTAAATCTTACTGGTGAATTTTTGGTTGCTGGTTTATTGGTAATTTTCATTCCAACACAGAAGAAGCACAGAAACAGTCATTTAAAATAATTTTCAGGAGTCAAAAACTTTTCAACCCCCAAATTTCAGTTTTTGTCAAATAACATTTTTGAGAAAAGTGTTAAGTTAAACTAATAAAAAAACCCTCTTCATTAGACTTTAATGAATGCAGCATATAGCTCAATAATTTTGAAGAAATCAAATTATAATTTTAAAAGTAATTGCCTGAAGCTGCTGTTGATCACATAAAAAGGAGACAAACTAGACATAGCATATCTTCTTAAACTCTAATCTAAACTCTATGCATTTGTATACCATCTTGATTTTCAAGATTGGGGAAGTGTAATGAAAACTACGTTCACACAAGAACCTGTACGTGAATGTTTGTAGTGGCTTTATTTAGAATTTTGCCCCAAACTGGAGGTATTCCAAATGTCTTTTAGCTTGGGAATGATTGAACAAATGATGGTGCCCCTGTACAATGGAATACTATTCATCAACCAAAAGGAACAAACTATTGATACATACAACAACATGAGAAAATCTCTAATGCATTATGTTAAGTGAAAGAAGCCAAACTCAAAAGGTGACATACTGTATGATTTTGTTTACATGATATTCTTGCAAAGCAAAATTATTGGGACAAAAACAAAATATGTCTGTGGTTGTCAGGGGATTGAATTGTGGAGAGTTTCACTACAAAAGAAAATGGAGACATTTTTGGGAATGATTGAACTTTTCTAGATCTTGATTGTGATGGCAGTTACACCATGCATTTGTATGCATTTGTCAAAATTCACAAAAGTACAGACTAAAATGAGTGAATACTATTATATATTAATTATACTTTAATAAATAATTGCTTGGGAAATTAATTACCCTCTAATTGTTAACTTTCTATCCTAACAGTAAAATTGCCTCTTTTCCATTAGCTTTGTAAAGTCATTTGCTTTTTGGGAAAAAATCCAATCATATTTTTTCTTTTTAACTAAAATGTAATGTCAAAGTTTTGGTTATATTTTTGAAACTCTAAAGCCTTTTATGTTATTTATTTATTTTTTAATTCTAGATGGAAACTGTATCCAAGGATGCTCCGGAATGTTGCTGAAACAGATCTGTCGACTTCTGTTTTAGGACAGAGGGTCAGCATGCCAATATGCGTGGGGGCCACGGCCATGCAGCGCATGGCTCATGTGGATGGCGAGCTTGCCACTGTGCGAGGTAGGAGGAAGATTGTCACCACAGGGACAGAAGGGGGCTAACGTTTATCAACTTCCTTCTCTGAATGCACCAAGCAAACGTGTTCCTTGATGTTTTTACACTCAGAAACATTAAGCTCATAAACTCTATCATCAAAATGCTTGTTCTTACATGTCCTGCTCCTCTTCTTTCCAGCTGTGTGACTGGGCAAGATACTCTCTCTCTGCATTGGTTTCCTTGGCTGTAAAGTGGGGACAAAAACTGTACCTGCCTCATTGGGTTATGGTGAGGATTGAATGAGTTCAGGTATACAAAGTTCTGGCTCAGTAACTGTTGGTTATATTGTGGGTATTAATAGTACTGTCTCAGGAAATGGATCTCTGACAAGTAGACTTGCCCAAGGTCACAGCTAGGTAGTTACAGAATTGGAATTCAGCCCTGTGGCTACCTTATCTCAAAACTCTCCTGCTTCCCCCAAATCAAAGTTGTTCTCACAGCCGAAGAGTACATGGAGCAGTGTGGTTGGTTGTGTTTTTTTCCATGGTTTTGGATCATGATTCTTTGTTATGGATGAGTTATATTCCCAATAGAGCAGTTCCAGCTGCCTTAGGAGGGAGTGATGAGAAAATCAAATAAGATGTAAAGAAATCTCTTATTAGGGCTAATTTATTAATTTCCAGTTCTCTAGCAACTGTGAACATTTGAAAGGCTGTGGAGAGTAAACATTCTCCCCAAATTCTGCTTCAGAAACTCATACAAAAGTTGGAAATGAATTCTTTTGATGCTAAGCAGGACAGGAAAAGAATACGACTATATAATATTTTAAAACATTTTAGTTTTAGGAATTAAGGATCTTGTGAATTCACATCCCTTCTTGAAATGTCTGACATAAAATTCTGTCAGGGATATCAGAAAGGCACAATGAGGTTTTGCCTGACAGACTTAGCAGCTTTCTTAATTCTAGGACCACACACAAATAAGTGGCTTTGGGGCCCCAGCCTTTTGTCTATGGTAATCCTGAAACATAAGTAGAGAGAAGAAAAAAAAAAGGAAAATACTAAATGGGTAAATATCTATACAAAATCAAGATAATAAAGGCCCTTTCAGGCTTGAAGCTATAGGCAACAACCTTAGAACAAAAGAAAACAAATGAACACTAAAAAACTAAGACTTTAGTGTTCTTAAATCTCAATGAAAATAAAAAGTAAATGGTAAACTGAAATAAATTGAAAAAAATATGAGACTGTAAAGGGTTAATGTCCTTTCCACGTAAAAAGCCCTTATATTTGAAGAAGAAAATAATATATTGCTCAAAGGGACAAACAGAAATACATGAACAAAAGATATAAATAGGAAATTTACAAATGGAGACATAAAAGTAACCAATAAACATATGAAAAATATTCAATTTCATTAATAAGCAAAGACATGTAAATTATGACCATCTGTTTTATTTTCTGGATATCGAATTTTTATTTTAAGATCAGGCAGTATGATTAGGTTAGGGAGAAAACGTGCATTCTCAAACAGTGTTGAGAGAAGTGTAAAGTGAAATAATCTTCCTAGAAAATAATCTGGCACTGTATATCGAAGCTCTAAAAATGTAAATTCCATGTGATGCTAAAAATTCTCTTCTAGGAATTCTAAGGAAATAATTATGATTTTTGAGGAAAAAAATCATTCTACAAGGATTTTCATGCTTCTTATTTTTAGCAGGAGAATAACTAGAAAAAATACCCAAATATCTCATAATTAGAGATAGTTTGCAAAAAATATGATGCATAAAAATGGCATCAAATTAAAAAATTATACTATAGGAAGAGTGCAATAGCATAGAATGATATTTTAATTTAAAATTGTAAGAAATCAGTTGCAAACAATAGTCAGGTCCTAAAATACATTTAGTTTCAAATATCGCAATTTACAAATGTTTATTTATAAGTGATGAGATTGCTCCTGACTTTATACTCTTCTGATTTTTGGCTCAATCTTATAAACTCTTCTTTGAATTATTTTGTAAGGAGGAAATTATAAAAATTAGATTTGAAAGAGTAGAGATAAAGGGACAAGGGACCATGAAGAGAATGGAAATGAAGAAAGGAAGCAGAGAAGGCAAAAAGCAGAGCTCACTTAATAAGGCACCCTGGAACCAGCAGATTATTTTTACCACATGTATTAGTTCCTTCTCACACTGATTTAAAGATACTCTTCGAGACTGGGTAATTTATTAAGGAAAGAGGTTGAACTGACTCACAGTTCTGCATGGCTGGGGAGGCCTCAGGAAACTTACCATAATGGCAGAAGGCAAAGGGGAAGGAACGACCTTCTTCCCATGGCGGCAGGAGAGAGAAGTGCAAGCAGGGAAATGCCAGATACTTATAAAACCATCTGATCTCATGAGAACTCACCCACTATCATGAGAACAGCATGGGGGAAATCACCCTCACGATCCAATCACCTTCCACTAGGTCTCTCCCTCAGCACCTGGGATTACAATTCAAGATGAGATTTGGGTGGAGAAACCAAGCCTGACCGTACCAACACATGTTACTTTATTTGATATTTGACAGGTGTTTCTGTCCCCATTTTGTGGGCAAGTAGCTAGAGTTACAGAGAAAACAGTTTTTCATAGCTTGTCAATGACAGATTTATTCTCCAAGTCACTTCTGATGGTTCCAAGACCAGTCTTTATTCTTGGTGGAGTTGGGCTGAGAAGAAAGAGGAGAAGAAAGCAGAAAAGAAAGCTTCTTTAGAAACTATGATTTGACAGTGTAAGTAGGACTATTTCCTTCAGAAGTAACCATAAGAGGATATTAAATGCTTATTACAGTCTTATCCCCTTAGATTTATTTCACACTTATAAAGCAATTATCATGTTCCAGACACTATTTTAAGTATATTATGAGTATTATAGCATTGAAGCCTCAGAGCAACCCAAATAAATAGGTCATATTATTACATCTATTTTACACAGGGGAAACTGAGGCACACACCAGCTGAATAACCTTGCCTAGGGATGCACAATTCATAAGTGATAGAGATGGGATTCAGATAGAGGTATTCTGTCTCCAGAATCTGGGCTCCTTACCACTTTGCAAGAGCTTTAATTTCAGAAAGTCCTATGAAATGTCATGAGGAGAAGCCCATTATGATCCCCTAGAAGTAATTACAGTTTTAGGAACATGCAAAACAGGCCCCTTGGCAGAATAAGTTACACAATAGACATTTGGATAAGGTGGATCCAGCAGAACAAAGAGAGGGTGGTGACATCGAGATCACAGAGGAATTGGAGAAGGCAATGGAAGTGTGCACATGCTGCACTCAAAAATCTAGGATCCTCCATTGGGTTCCTATCAGGGAAGCAACATCAGAGTTTCTATTCTGTATTTGTACTAGAAACCTTTCTCCAGGGTTTCTAAGTTTTCTCCTATGTTTCAAAGACCATCTATAGGTTATTAGTCTATTTAATATTTAGGTATATCCAGAAAGCTGACGGTCATCAGCTAATAGTAGCATGCTCTTTGGCAGGTGTGCTTTGGTTGTGGGACAGTAGGTTACTTGCAAGGAAAGGATGAATGCCTGGAATAGATGGTGCTTGTGCTCTGGATGTATTCCCGTCTTGCTTCCCATTTCCATCAGACCTACCACTTTTTGCCTGACATTATCTCTTGCAAGATGAACCCATGGATAGGTGTGTTTGAAGTAGGGGAATGGGAGAGAGGGTTCCCTAGCCAATGATGTACAGCAGTAGGTGGATAAATACCCCAGCTCTCTTTGATCAGGGTAACGGAAGCATTTTCTAATATGGTCACCCACTGATTCTTGGAAGGATTGAGTCACATTGTCCACAGTAGTTGCCTGCCCATGAACATACCCTCTTTTACTGGCTTTCTTCCCATTCTTCTCTCACTTCCCCATTCCTTCAATTCACTGAGATCGTTTCCAAATAAGATGACTTGCTCTCACAAATTTTTGGCTTCTGGAAGTATGCAAAGCAGGATAATAGCTAACTGAAGGCTATAGATAGCCACAGGCAAATTTAAGTAACAGTGTAAGAATATTCATACTTGGCAGAGATTTATTTATGAAAACTGAGAAAATTTACATGGAATTATGAAGTTATTATTGGATTTATTCCATCATTCCTAGAAAGAATATGGAAATCCTCTCAAGCAAATCAATCCTTGGGAATATGGTGAAATCTATGGAACTTGTTGTGGAGTATTTTTTTTTTGTTACCCTCCTAAATATCTGGCCCCTAAGCATTCCTGTCTCCAAGGACTTAGACCCTAGCAAGGAAGAGAAGTTGGAGCCAGGTTCAGAAAACAGGGGTTATCAATCTCTCTGGAGAAGTGTCCCCCTCAGCATGGTCAGTGAGAGTAAGTGAAACCCATTGGTGTCCACAGGCAATGGTCTGGCCTGAGTAATTAGAATGGGCCTCCAGAAAGTTCTGGGAATTGCTATGGTGCCATAGTCTCGTTTTCCCAGTTGACTGTCCAGATTTATTCAGAGTTCAACTTCAAGGGCCTTTCTGCCCTTCCTCTCACAACTGTAGGGCACATCCACCTTATTAACTGGGACTGAGGACTGATCTTGACTCTTTTTTTTTGAGACAGAGTCTTGCTCTATCACCAGGCTGGAGTGCAGTGGTGCTATCTTGGCTCACTGCAACCTTTGGGTCCCAGGTTCAAGCGATTCCCCTGCCTCAGTCTCCTGGGTAGCTGAGACTACAGGTGCGCACCACCATGGCTGGCTAATTTTTTGTATTTTAGTGGAGACAGTGTTTCACCATGTTGGCCAGGATAGTTTGATCTCCTGACCTCGTGATCTGCCTCCCAAAGTGCTGGGATTACACGTGTGAGCCACTGCGCCTGGCCTGAACTCTACTCTTTTACACTGCTGCATGGTTGTAGAGTGACCAATGAAGCTATACATTTTTCATTTTCAAAATGATGATGAATACAAGGTTACCAAATAAAACACAGAGGGCCCATTATGTTTGAATTTCAGATAAGCAACAAATCATAGATGTCCTGTATGTTTGCTCAATCAGAGCTCTCACCTGTAGGAGTTCTTGTGAGGATTCATGAAATAAATGCTAGAAATGCTTATATACTATCTTTATTTGCCCCTCAGAGCCCAAAGTCCCCAAAATCTTTATCTTTCACACACAAAAACTCACTTTCAGTAAAGAATATTCCATTTACATCTTAGTGGAAATAAAAATTGTTCTTTTTCTTTGCTAAAAATATTTTTATTTTAAGCTTTATGCAGAAACCTTGGGAAAAAAGGGTACCTTTAGGAGCCAGGCTTGTAATGTAAATGTCCAAAAAAAGATGAAACTGAAACAAACAAACGAAACAACAGTGCAAGCTCCTGGGTGGAGACTGCAGCGAATCTGAGATTTCATGTTCTATCAGAAGGGGGCAGCCACATCTTAGCTCTTGATGACCCAAGGGAGCAGGGATGTGGGGCTGCCAAATCTTCCAAAATTTTAAGAGAAGCCAGAAATCTTGATTTCTATGTACAATCTCCTGGTTTTTAAATGTGGGCAAATAAATCAAAATTCCCTAAAACACTGTTTGGGGCAACAATGTGTGGGCCAAAGTAAATACTTTTGTGGGCTACAAGTGTCCCCTGGGCTGTCCATCTGGGACATCAGATTTATGTGGAAATTTACCACGAACTAGTTTTATTTCTGTGGCAGGTCATTTTCACTCTCTAGGATTACATTTCTTCATTGATAAAGTGAGCTACTTGAGCAAGACCAGTGGTTTGAATGCCACGTCCCAAGGAGGCTGGGCTTGTTCCCAGGGATCTTACAGAACTTAGGTGTGACACTGAGCATGCAGCTACTTGTATTGCATTTTGGCATTCAAAAGAAAAGTTCTTTAAATAGTTCTACTGGTAAGACAAAAAAAAGAAAAAAAAGAAAAGAAAAAAAGAAACACACACAAGAAAAAACGTTCACAACAAAAATCTCCAAAAACAAAAACCCAGAAAATTGGCATAGAAGTGGAGGATGCTCTTTGCAATATTTTCAGTATACAAATAAATGATTTTGATCCCATTTAAAACTTTATCAAACGCAAAAAGAGAGACAATTGAAAGTATAGAGCTACCTTTTCTAACACTTCTGAAATTTACACTTTATGTCAGCCCTTGAGGTTTTAGATGCACTTTATGTCAGGCCACTTCTTTCCACAGAACTGTGTCAGCCCTGGAGGGTTTAGATGAGGCAGTGAGCATTTGAGTGCATTTGATGTCCATTTCTCAAAGTACATTCTTGGTCTGTAGGAGAGGAACAAGATATGTAACTATCTCTGACCATTGCTAAAAACATAAACATGTATTTAATAAATGTTGCATAAACTCTGAAAGTGATACTTCAAAGTCTTGTGAAAAATGATGATCACTAGCATTTATAGAGCAATTAGTATGTGCCACGCAATTTGACTTTATTGTTTATTCATCTATCCTTACCACCATCTTAAAATGTGTGAGTGCAAAACCCTAAGAAACTTTCTCCAACGTTTGTGGATGTGGAAATCAAGGCTTAGAAAGGTTAAATGCCTTGCTCCAGTTATTAATCATTTAGGCAGTGCTACCTATAACATCCTGCTCCGTTACTGGTATTTTGAAATGTCATTAACTATAGGAAGAATCCTAAGGCAAGCACCATGCTATCATCTTAAAATATTTATTGCAAACATCCTATATTTTATTGTCTTATCTTTTTAACTTTGAATAGATAAAGCAAGCCACAGAAAGTGAAATTAATTAGGAAATACTCACTTTTTGCAAAATTTAGGAGCATAAACAATGGGTCATGAAGTACAATCGAACAAAAATAAAATTCTAAGAAGTCTTTTAAAGTGGAAGAAAAATATCTGAAAGATACTGAATGGAGGGCAGTTTTTCATGTACTGTGTTATGAATAAAAAATTGATTCAATAGGTTACTTAATCAACCTTTTAATAGTTGTAAATCTCATAATATTTAAGCTGTTTTATAAGTGCCTCTACTTATAATGGCACATCCATTTGAAACTCTAGCAGATAATTTTTATTTATGTTTTTGAAATTTTTTCTTTATATTCTTTAAAGAAGAATACAAAATTATTTCTATGAATATTTAACATATTGGAAATAGCAGTAATAAACATAATGCTAACACATATAAAATAGGTAGCATCATTAAGCTAAATTTTTGTCTTCCAGGATAAGTAGATCATCTCTGAAATCTCTGACTTCTCAAATATCCAATAAATAAAATGCTTACTATACCACTTGGTGCTTTAAGAATATTATCATGGAAACCTCTCAGGTTTTATGCACAGTAGCTATAATAATATTTTACTTCATCTTTCATGGAGCTGCTTGAGATGGTTTTTTCTCCCTTTAAACATGAGAAATCAAAAAGAAAGAGAAAAAATGATTAAATATTCATTTATCCTTTTGCTTCTGACTTGTCATGTGGACAAGTGCCACATGAGGGAGTGCTGGGACCTCATATCAAGAAAAATTAAAACCTACCTAATGCGTTCCAGGAATGCTCAGCATATTAGCAAATTCTTATTAAACTGTCAAAAAAAAAAAAAAGGGGGGGGGTTTTAAAAGAAATTCCAGCCCCTGGATGCAATTAGAGGCTACCACACAGGATTTGATGGGCCATAAAACCATTAAATCTAAACACATTTTTTTTTTGAGCCTAAAAGGCCAGAACATTCCAAAGTGAAGTTTTGGGACTCAGCTATGACTTGACCACCTATTAAGATGCAGGTGGAACAGATTGCAGAGTAATACAAAGAGCCACACAGACCCCAAATGACTGCATTAGGGTGTAGGTGAGAGTTTTAGCTGTTGAATTTTCTGGATTTTCCAAGATTAAGTGATCAACCTTAACATTGAGTGAAAGACCATTCAACAGGAAAAATTGTCATTTCCTTTGCTCCAAACCCAAACGATGTATTTTTTGAAAGCTTTATTGATTTATATATTCATGTGTTGTGCTAGGTGACTGACTAGATATATGTTTCAGCATACCTACTAGGAAAATATCCCCATTATTCTCAATTTTACCTAATCCAGCCAAAGCACTGGACTTGCTTTAAGGAAAATTTTTACTCTTTCTGAAGTGGAGTGCCTGTCATGTATCAGGTGCAATGCTTGGACTTTATGTTCTTGTGATTAATCCTTACCATAGGCCTGTGAAGTAATTTTCATTCTGTTTGACGGTAGAGAAGAAGGAAGCCCTTGACCAAGGCCTAGTGCCAGTAATGTTGGTGATGGGGTTTGAATCTAAGTCTGTTTCACTCTAAAGTGTAACCAAATTTTATGATTTAGACTTACTTTTCTAAAAATAAAAAGTCAGTGACATGCTCTTTCTATGTGTAAGCACTCACACACACGCACACACAAACACATATCCATATTACATATGCTTATATATGTACTAACGGATTATGGACATTTGATATATATATACATATACTAAAATGTGTAATTCACTGTATTTTCATTGTATAATTCATTGTAAAATGTATACTTCATTGTATAAAGTATTTTCATATTAACAGTGACTTCAGTGTTAAAATCACTTTGCAATGAAACAAGATTGTTAATTAAAACACCTATTAAAAATTAGAAACTAGCCATATTAAAGACAGTCATCAAATGGTATGATTTCTAGGATTTTGCACCAAAATTTAAGCTATTGGGTGGTTTTGTTGAGAGCATGAGATTGCTTCTTCTTGGAATTATTAATGTACCTGATGACATTAAAATGTGACAGTGGAAAGAGTCAGAGGCTCACGTGTGTATCCCAACACTGAAGTTGTTAAACACTGGGAGGTTGGTTGAAGTTGTTGTGCGCAAACTCAATACTCCTTAAAACCATTATTAAAGGGCCTATCACTGTGTTGTGGTCTCCATATGATCTGCCATTTATGCCAAGACTTGACAATTCAGTAAAATGACAGAATAATAACACAGGAATCACTACAGTAGAGTTAATGTTTTAGTCTAATGCAGGGTTCTGCTCTAGAAATACAGTGAAAACAAGGAAGGGAGAGCTAAGATGTCACTGGGACTAATTGTTCCTTGCAAATATTTTCATACAGTAAAAAAGAGATCTAGAGGTATAGTGGCAGTGTGATCACTCAAGATTATATAGCTCCACATTTGTTCAATGGACCATGATGAAAGCACTGGAAAGATTAAGTCTGGTTTCCTGGTCTTTCTTGGCAGTGTTTAAATTGGTTCAGCTCCATAAATTGTAAATTAAGATTTGTTTGACAACTTTTTTTTTTTTTTTGAGGCGGAGTCTCGCTCTGTCGCCCGGATTGGAGTGCAGTGGCCGGATCTCAGCTCACTGCAAGCTCCGCCTCCCGGGTTTACGCCATTCTCCTGCCTCAGCCTCCCGAGTAGCTGGGACCACAGGCGCCCGCCACCTCGCCCGGCTAGTTTTTGTATTTTTAATAGAGACGGGGTTTCACCGTGTTAGCCAGGATGGTCTCGATCTCCTGACCTCGTGATCCACCCGTCTCGGCCTCCCAAAGTGCTGGGATTACAGGCTTGAGCCACCGCGCCCGGCCTGTTTGACAACTTTTAAGTATTTCAAGCATAATTGTAGTTGAACGTTTGTTCTTTTAGATCACTGACTTCAGAACTTTATTTTTCTGCTTAATCTCAATTGTAATTTTAGACATTCATAAAACAGTGTTGATTGCGTCTATACCATGGTAGATCCTCTGTGAAGACCTATATGATGGTAGCTCCCCTGTGAAGACAGGATGACACACTCAATGGACATTATGGTGCACAGTTATACGATCACTTCACTATGACAGGCCCTGAGTTTAGAACCACACAACTGCTTGGTACTTGGTCATTGCATATTTTCCCCATTACGTAATGACTTCCTGTGCAGATGACAAAATGCATTTTCTCAACAAAATTATTTTCAGTGCAGCTGTTTTGATGACTAAGTTTTGTAGGAGCTTTTTAATCAAATGCACCTAAGAAAACCCCAACACTTTAGGCCCTTTGAACATATTACCCTTTTTTGCTAACTCTTTCCTCTTTTTCCTTAAAACCATAATTTTGGAAACTTGACTCTGCCTTCCCATAAAAGAGAGTTATTTTCAAAGAAATTCTTTGGATCTAAAGTAACACTTTGCTAATTGTTCTGTTTGAATCTAGGTATATGATTAGTCCCACATGAACTAATTTTCCAAATAATTAACTCTCATCGATAACTAATATTTTCTATTTCCCTCCATTGTTGTTTTGTGGTGGTGGTGGTGGCTGTGGATGAGCATCATTCTCAAATATATTATAATTCCCTTCCTCATCAAGCCCAGCATGACAAACTTTAGTTTTGCTTGATGGTTCATCATCTTATTTCTGTGTGTAAGATTGTTGAACCTGACATTAAACATTTGGAAACTATTTTATAATTGGTAAATTGTGTTTTCTCAGCTTTGAGTAAGTGCTCTCGTCTTCTTCATCTTATACCATTTTATTTTTATTTGCCATTCACTTCCACTTCTGATCTGAGATCTAGGAAGCTGGACAAATCCCAGAGAAGCGAACTAAAACAAACAAACAAGCAAACAAACCCAAATCATGAGATAACGGTTAAGTGTACTGAGGGGCCATCATACGAACACAGTTTAATTCCTTGGCTTTAAAACTAGTAAGAGAAGAATGCATTAAAAAATGTGCACACATACCTGTGTCCCTCTCCAGAGGGTGCCAACAGAGAAGAAAGGTGATTTATCAGCAAGGCATGGCTGGCATTGGCAAACCATGTGACAACCACTACCAACTTCACTGCCATTGCTCCATCTTTCCCTTCCATTTTCAATGAGCCCCAACTTTGCTCAGGACATCACCCATCTTCTACTAATTTGGATGAGTCCTTTTGAAAGAAAATATCTACCTCAAGGTTCTCAAAGCATAGTCCTTGGAACAATAGTGTCAGCAGGACTCCGGAGCTTGTTAGAAATGCAAATCTTAGGTCCCACTACAGACCTACTGAGTCAGAAACTGAATTTTGTTAACATGCCTGTGTGATTCCTATACACCTCAAAGCTTGAGAAGCCCTGGTCAGAGCCTGGGATGAAAGTTCCTGTTGGTTCCAAGTCAAAGGCATGGTTCAGTTCTTCAAACATGAACAGTATTAGATGTAGATGGATATTGTTCCCTTCTGAAGACCCTCAAGGTCTTTTGAGAGCCTGTCAAGTTTAGAATCACTGCCTGAAATGAGTGAGAAGTCACAAGGAGACTCTAGATAACTGAGAGATGTGTTCACAGTAGTCTTTGATAAAAACCTGGGATGGGCAGGCTTAGTATCCAGGCCCCTAAAATTTATGTATACAATGGATTTCCTATTTTTGCTTCTTCACATCCAGATTACCTGGATCAGAAATAAATGTTTTCGTTAAGGCTTGGTGTGACAAACAAACAAAACAAAACTCTGCCAAGCTCTAGAAGAACAATTGCATTTCTCAGCCACAGGGAGAACACTGCCTGTTTATGCTGTTTTCCAAAGCTATTCACCTGTCCTAGCTCATTTAAATCACTGTACATTGGAGTTTAGGATTTGTGTCAACTCCAGAGGTAGCTGCATTCATAGCTGATGAGTTCTTTTTAATCTCAGCAGTTGATTATAGGTTCCATAGTATAGAAAATTTTCCAACCCTCTACTGAATGGCAGTTTAGAAAGGTCGATCTACACTTACCTTACGTCAGGTTATTGCAGACCCTTGTGGCATTTTTCCACCCTAGGACATGTGATTTGACTCTAATAGGAATCTTCATTTTGGGTGGGTCTGAGATTAACTTTTATTCTGTAAAACGGAAATCATTCCACTGGCCGTAGCTCATTTTTTGAGATGGAGTAGGGGGAATGGCTGATAGTAAACAAGGATATTAATCTCACTTATTTTTATATTATTATATTTATAGTTACATTGCAAATGGAAGAGTAGAGAAACCAAAAACATATACTGAGAACTTTACAATTTTTCTTCCAAGTATTATTGATTGATGTTTGGATTATGCAAGTGCTGCCAGCCCTTTAGACTCACTCTGCAGTTCCCCCCATGGAAATTTGTAAACAGATTAGGGTGGGGATAGGGAAAAGCATGTTCTTTTTGCACTTCTTGGATTATTTGTTCCAGGCTCTCCAAAGTAATGTGTACCCTGGGAATGCAGAAATTATCTCCTTAGATATTCTCTCCCTATATATGTCCCCACAGGGAGTTCTTGGACCTGGAGAAGATTCCACTCTCCTTTAGGAGCTCTCTCCATAAAGGTATTGAGCATTGGACACTATATTTGCAAGGGAAAAGAGGAATGTGTCTCTTGAGCATCAAAATCATTGTAGAAGAATTTCCATACTGGTTTTCAAAATGGCTGTACTAACTTACTTTCCTGCCATCAGTGGGTTCCCTTTTCTCCACAAGGGTTCCCTTTTCTTTGCATCCTCACCAACACTTGTTGTCATTGGTGTTTTTGATAATAACCATTCTAACAGTTGGAGGTGATACTTCATTATGATTTTAATTTAAATTTCCCTGATGATTAATGATACTGAGCTTCTTTCATTATGTCTATTGGCCATTTATATCTCTTTTTTTGAGAAAAGTCTGTTCAGATCCTTTGCCCATTTTTATTTTCTTTTTTCAACTTTTATTTTAGAATTAGGGAGTACATGTGCGGGTTTGTTACAAAGGTATATTGCATGATGCTGAGGTTTGGAGTGCAAATGAATCCATCACCTAGGTAGTGAGCATAGTTCCCAACAGGTAGTTTTTTTCAGCCCTTTTCCCCCTCCCAACCCCACTGTTGTATTCCCCAGCGTCTATTGTTCCCATTTTTATGACCATGTGTATCCAATGTTCAGCTTCCATTTGTAAGTGATAACATGTGGTATTTGGTTGCTACATAAATTCACTTAGGATAATGATTTCCAGCTGCATCCATGTTGGTGCAAAGGAGATGATTTTGTTCTTTTCTATGGCTACATAGTATTCCATGGTGTATATGTACCACATTTAAAAAGTTCAGTCCACCATTGATGGGCACCTGGATTGATTCCATGTCTTTGCTATTGTGAATAGTGCTGTGAGGAACATGCAGGTGCATATGTCTCTTTGGTAGAATGATTTATTGTCCTTTGGGAATATACCCAGTTAGTGGGATTGCTGGGTCGAATGGTAGAATAGCTCTCAGTTCTTCGAGAAATCTCCAAACTGCTCTCCATAGTGGCTTAAATTTAATTTACATTCCCTACAGCAGTATATCAGCCTTCTCTTTTCTTCACAGTCTCACAACATAATATTTTTTGATTTTTTAACAAAAGCAGTTCTGGCTGGTATGAGATGGCATATCTTATGGTTTTGATTTGCATTTCTTTGATGCTTAGAAATCATGAGCATTTTTTCATATATTTATCAGCCTCTTTTATGTCTTTGAGAAGTGTCTGCTTATGTTCTTTGCCCACTTTTTAATGGGGTTATCTGTTTTTTTCTTGTTGATTTGTTTAAGTTTCTTATAGATTCTGGATACTAGACCTTTGTTGGATGCATAGTATGCAAATATTTTCTCCAATTTTGTAGGTTGCCTGTTTGATTGTTTCTCTTCCTGTGCTTTGTACATTTTTTATTTGGGTTATTTGTTTTCTTGCTATTGAGTTGTTTGAGTTCCTTATTTTTTTGGATATTAGCATTCATTAGATATGTGCTTTACAAATATTTTCTCCCAATCCCTGGGTTGTCTCTTGATCCTGTTAATTGTTTTCTTTGCTGTGCAGAAATTTTTAGTTTCATACAATTCCTCAAAAAACTAAAAATAGAATTGCCATATGATCCAGCAATTCTACTTCTGGATATTTATTGAAAGGTGTTGAAATCAGTATGTTGAAGAGGTATCTGCACTTCTATGTTCATTATAGCATTATTCACAATAGTCAAGATATGGCGTCAACCTAAGTATCCATTGACAGATGAATGGATAAAGAATGAGGTGTATGTACACAAAGGAATACTATTCAGCCTTTAAAAAGTGGAAAATTCTGTTATTTGTAACAACATGGATTAATCTGGAAGATACTATGCTGAGTGAAATAAGCCAGGAACAGAGAGACAAATACTATACGATCTCACTTATATGTGGAATCTAAAAAGGTAGGTCTCACAGAAACAGATCGTAAAAAGGTGGCTACTAGAGGCTGGGAGAGGAAGGAAAAGAATGAGGAAAGTGATATATTGATCAAGGTTGTATAAAGTTTCAGTGCAACTGGAGTAATAGGTTTTAGTGATCTATCCTACAGAATGGTGATCACAGTTAATAGTAATGTATTTTATATTTTAAAATTACTGAAAGAATAGATATTTAATGTTCTCCCTACAAAAAAATGATAAGTTGGTGTATTAGTCCACTTTCACACTTCTATAAGGAACTGCCCAAGACTAAGTAATTTATAAAGAAAAGAGGTTTAATGGCTCACCGTTCTGCATGGTTGGGGAGGCCACAGGAAGCTTACAATCACGGTGAAAGGGAAAGCAGGTATGTCTTACATAGTGGCAGGTAAGAGAGCCTGTGTGTGAAGTGAAGGGAGAAGAGCCCCTTATAAAACCATCAGATCTTGTGTGAGCTCACTCGCTAGCATGAAAACAGCAGGGAGGAAATCACCCCTATGATCCAAACACCTTTTTCCCTCAACACATGGGGATTACAGTTCCCTCTCTCGACATGTGGGATTACAATTTGAGTAAGATTTGGGTGGGGACACAGAGCCAAGCCTTACCAGTTTGGGGTGATGAATACGGTCATTAGCTTGTCTAAATTTGTCCACAATGTATACATAGATCAAAACATCACATTTTACCCCATAAACATGTCCAATTACTATTTTTTCAATTAAAAATAAATATAAATAGATTAAAAATAATTGCAAAGGAAAGCTGGCTTTGGAGAAGATTAATAAATAGTGACATTAAGAAATCCAGGTCCTTGGCAAAATTAGAAAAATATACAAAGTTATCCAGGACTTATTTTTCCAAATTCATTAGGCATCCTCTCACCTAGCCCTTTACAATTGCATGGCTTCAGGGATTACACAGAAAACGTTCACAAACATTGCCCCAGTGGATGATCTTGCAATGCAATGAAGTGGGCAGAACAGGTGTGGCTATAGCCATTGCGCAGATAGAATGTGCTTCATGGATGGCAAGACTGGGACTGTAGGACAGGCCCTCAATTCCTTCTACCCTGTTATTGTTCTGAAATGGAAGTTTTATCTCCCAGCTTATGTACGTAGCCTTATCTTTGATGCTTCAATATCTGAGACCTGACCAGTGTCCCTTTTAGTGATTGTATGTGTGTGTGTGTCATATGCAATTTCCTTATAGCAATGGCATAATGTATAACTGTTTAATTAAAGAAGAGAAATAAATGCCAAACATACGAATAAAGTCTGAGTATATCTGTAACATTAAAAGTGTAGGTGTTTATCTTTGAAGATATGTATTAAGGACAATGAAAAGAGTCAGTGAGTAAAAGTAAGATAAGAGAGTCCTGGGATTTCATACAAGATCAGTGTTTACTTGATGGTGTAGGCTCCTAGATATTTCATCTTTAGGATATACCAACTCTCTTACAAAAGCCAAGATTTTTAGATTTGGATCAACATTAGGGAACTTCATTCTGGTCAAGAGCCAGGCTTTGCCTTTATGTTAATATGACCTCAGCTGTGAGTTCCATTTTGCCAGGCATTGTAAAACTGCAACACATATCATTGGAATCTTCTGTTACAGTCTAATACGTAGTCACACATTGGGAGGAAGAATGAAAGCCAATCCTTCTCCTTTGCAAAATGCAAACAGACAGTGCCTGCTTTTGAGAGCAGGGGGAGTCGGAATTTCATTGTGGACAATGGATAAGGAGAGTAAAAGGGCTTAAAACATTCGTGCTTTCAAGCCATAGACTAGGATAACTATAATTAGAACTTTTTGATGAAGTCTGATCATGCTATGTCATTTATAAAATTTTGAAGCTTGTAACTTTTATCCCAAAATGAGCAGTGTGAGCTCAAAGGGTTTATCATTATCTCTCAGGCAAAGATAATATTTGAACTATTTAGCAAAGGACTTTAAGCAATCGGAAGAGATACTGAGCTGCTGGTCTCTATGGCTCTAACAGGGTGGATGCCCTCTGCTCTGCCAGGCACTGATGTTTAAGTTGCTGGATTGTGAGGAAGTCTGGGGGTTCCTTGGGGAGAAAAGGAATTGATGACACATTGAAGCACAGTGACATATTGAAGAGACTCGGGGGCTGGGGTTATTAACTTCAGAGCTGTGGCTATTTACCAATTGGAGTGTAAGTATTTTAATATTTTAACAAACATCATTGCCATTCTGGTATGTACCAACTTCATCTCAGATCTGTCCTTAAGAAATAGGCAAATTCGGCCGGGCGCGGTGGCTCAAACCTGTAATCCCAGCACTTTGGGAGGCCGAGACGGGCGGATCACGAGGTCAGGAGATCGAGACCATCCTGGCTAACACGGTGAAACCCCGTCTCTACTAAAAATACAAAAAAAAAACTAGCCGGGCGAGGTGGTGGGCGCCTGTAGTCCCAGCTACTCCGGAGGCTGAGGCAGGAGAATGGCGTAAACCCGGGAGGCGGAGCTTGCAGTGAGCTGAGATCCGGCCACTGCACTCCAGTCCGGGCGACAGAGCGAGACTCCGCCTCAAAAAAAAAAAAAAAGAAAAGAAAAAAAAAGAAATGGGCAAATTCTTTATTGCCTCTCTGAATGGTCCATATAAATTCCCAGGCTCCCTTAGCTTGTTCTAACATAAAACTGTATTAAAAATAATGAATATAATTCATCAGTAATTTTCCATTGTCACAGTAAATAGTCACAAGTGGACTGAGATAAGAGTGATCACTCATATTTGTTCTGGGGAGAAGGGAGCCTGCTGTTTTGCTCCTCTGTTTTCTCCTAGGCCTAGTATCTTAGCTTCAAATGATAATACCTCAGCAGAGACTCTGATATTTCCAGCTACATGCAGGAGCATTCTCTTGGAGTAATTTTGGGGACCCCAATTCAAAATTTCAGCAATGTATGATTTAATTATTGGAAAATAATCACTGAGCAGCAATAACTCCAGGAGTTACTTGTATCAAGGTAGAATCAGGAAAGAGATGGTATGGACCAGACTTGCTTCTCTCTAAATATGCATACCCAAGTGATTTGGGTAAAATGTTTGTGAGGGTTGACACTTCCTGAAAGTCAGATGGTTTAAGAGAAGTAGAAATTATGTGTGTTTTGTGGCATTTCAGCAATCTGTGTGGAGTGTCTGTAGATATTTCTTATGAGTTCAAGGGAATCCTTTTGTGGATTTTGATGTTCCTATTGGCAGAGCTCCTGCTAGACTACATGATGTCTTTGTATTAACTACAAAAACATGTCCAGTCATCTGAGTGATTCTCTTTGCCAGACTCCTTTGTGCATTCACACTCTATACCTCCAGTATACGGAGGACCTTCCCACTGGACTCTAAGATTCCATGCCTTCCCAATGCATGGCAGTGTCTCTCAGGCACATGGCAAACCTACTCTCTTGGATGTCATTGCCCTGAAATATTGACGGAGTATATTTATCTATGCTTGGTACCAGGGAGTCATTTAGGCATGCAGGGAGTCTAGAAAGATCATTGCCCTGGGAGAGTGGTAAGTTCCATGCTGAGTTCTCCTACTTTGTTGCTCATCTCTGTGTGACCTTAGGTAACATCCTCTTCAGGACATTTTTTTTTTTTCTTTTTTTCTTTTCTTTTTTCTTTTTTTTTGAGACAGGGAGTCTCACTCTGTCACTCAGGCTGGAGTGCAGTGATGTGATCTTGGCTCACTGCAACCTCTGCCTCCTGGGTTCAAGCAATCCTAGTGCTTCAGTCTCCTGAGTAACTGGGATTACAGGCATGTGCCACCACGCCCAGCTAATATTTGTGTTTTCAGTAGAGACAGGGTTTTACCATGTTGATCAGGCTTGTCTTGAACTCCTGACTTCAAGTAATCTGCCTACCTTGGCCTCCCAAAGTGCTGGGATTACAGACAGGAGCCACCAAACCTGGCCAGGACATAATTTCTTTCAGGTGAATTGATTGTTAGAGGATTTTGATCCAAGCAATCAATGTCCTTTCATGTTCCTTTCAAACAGCAGTGAGTGACCTGAATTTATTTTCCACATTTCCAAATCTTAATGAAAATCAGACAATGGTCTCGATGTTCATTTGTGTTGTTACTTAATAAAATGTGGGTTTTGAACAATATTTTGCCAGTCATGAGTTCCTATAAAAGAAATTCCCAAAGGCACTCTTTGGGAGAACAGACTAGTGATCTATAGATATGATGACCTCCAACTCAGATCTTCTGTAGCTAACCACTGATCTGGAGAATATGTATGAAAAACATCTTCAAAGGCATTGACAAATTAACATTTATCAAAAACAAAATCCATTTGACTACATTTGAACTTAGACCTTTACTATCTAATGGCTATGGTACTATTCAAATGTTAAAGTGTGATCCAGCATCAGCCTCATCTGGTTAGAAATGCAAACTCTTGGGCCCCATCTCAGACTTACTGAACCAGAAGCTCTGTGGGTGGGACCCAGAAATCTGTGTTTCACATGCCCTCCAGGGGACTGTCCTACTAAAGTTTGAGAATCATGGAAGCTTTTTAACTTCTCATTGTAGCTTTATAAACAGCAACTCACTGGATTCCCATCAACATCCTATGAGTGTCATTTGGACAGCTATATTTATACCCATTTGATGCATGGTGGGCATGCAGATGAGTCAAATGACTGGGAGGAATAGAGTTTTACATAATATACTTTTATATATTTATACTTTATAACAGATTTGACTCTTTTATATATTGCATATAAACATTATATCAGTTTCTCCTCCACTAAGGCTGACTCTAATTTTACTACCAATTTTTGGAAGAAAGCCTGCCTATCACCCGTGTTCCTTCAGGTACCCTGTAAAACTATTAGTTAGACAATTCTATTTAATTTTCCATTTATTTGCCCATTTCTTGCTACCTCTCCCCCCCAAAATGTAACTGCAACTTTGCTCAAAAGGATGTGTCTACTTGGGATATCTAGCACACACATTTTATGAGATTTTAAAAGACAGTGTAAATGGTAGACTATATATTTAATAAAATTTTGAAAGATAGAATTTTAAAATTAAAAAGGAAGAAAAAAATTAAACTAACCCCATAATTCTCCCACCCACCATTAGCATGTAGTTTGTTTAGATTTATCTACCAATAAGTACAATTGTACAAATTTGATATCATGTAATACATGCCATTTTGTAAACTTTTTTCTTTCCTTAATATATGTATATATTATAAACATCTTTCTATGTCTATATTATTTCATAATTGTAAAACCCAGAATTCTCCAGAGAAACAGAATCAATAGGATCTCCTTCTTGGAGATTTCTCATCTTTTTCTCTCTCTTGATAGATACAGATAGATACATACATATGTCTATCTCTCTATCTCTGTCTATCTTTATCTCTACAATACCTATCCACAGATAGATATTTTCAGGAATTGGCTCATATGCTTGTGGAAGCTTGCAAGTTCAAATGCACAGAGTTGGTGGGCAAGCTAGAGATGTTGCAGCTCCAGTATGAAGGCAGGTTTCTTGCAGAATTCTTTTTTCTTAGCAGTCTTCCTTCCCCTTCCTCTTCCTCTTCCCAGTCCTCTTCCCCTTCTCCTTCCCCTTCTCCTTCTACTTCTCCTTCTCCTTCTCCTTCCCCTTCTTCTCCTTCACAGATTTATTCTTAAGGCCTTGAGCTGAATAGATAAGACCCACTCACATTATGAGGGATAATCTGCTTTACTCATAGTCTACTAATTAAAATGTTAATCTCATCTAAAAAACACCTTCGTGGCAGCATTCAGACATGTTTCACCAAATATCTGGGCACTATGGTTTAGCATATTGACACAGACAATTGATTATCATAATATTAATTATTATTTTTTTGAGATGTAGTTTCACTCTTGTCGCCCAGGCTGCAGCGCAATGGCACGATCTCAGCTCACTGCAACTTCTGCCTCCTAGGTTCAAGCGAATCTCCTGCCTCAGCCTCCTGAGTAGCTGGGACTACAGG